>NW_027522415.1:0-154491 GCF_052094955.1 Ictidomys tridecemlineatus
TGAGTCTCAGTCCCACTCTAGGACCGGTATGACAGAATCCAAAGGTTAACAGGAATTCATTGAAGTTGGTAAGCATCGTCCTATTGAAAGGCAGCTGTCTGTAAGTGCAGCCTAGGCTGGAGCTCAGGGGAAGGGTGTAGATCCAGTCCTCCTGGCTGACTAAGTTGACTTTATATGTGGGATGAGATAAGAAGGCTTCACACAGAGAAGGAAATTTGTGGATTTACCCTCCTGGCTTGAGTACAGAAATATCTCATTTGGAGAAGCAGCATGAAATGTGAAGAAAGATAACCAGCACCTCCCAGCTGGCCATCAGAGCTGCCCCAGAGCTGTCTCTCATTCAGCCCCACTCCCCTGTCCTCCAGGAGAGGAGATCCAGCATCGGATGGGCTTTGCCACATCCATCTCTTCCCCTGCTGATTCACCAAATGTCTGGCTCAGGAATGAGTGAATAAATGAAAGAAGCCAGAGAAGATGAGACTGAAATCCTGAGAGGTTCGTCAAATAAGGCAGCAGCAAGAGATGTGACTATTTGGCCTCTGAGCCAAATCATGTGAATGATGATTTAGGCATTTGTCACTTGGACACAGCAAGGAGACAGAGACGTGTGAAGAGCTGCAGGTCAAGCTTCAAAGAGGGATTTTAATGAACTGGCCATACTTCATCATTCTGATAATCACAGAAATTAGAAAAAGAAATGAGAGGCTTGGCAGGTCATGCAGCCCATCTCCTACCTGGATGGGAGAGAGCTCTCCTGTCGATCTGGTGGGGTTTATAGCAATGCCTGGTTGAAACGATTTCTGTTCCTAAAGAAAATGAGGAATGGGTTCAAAAGTGCTCCTTGGCTTCCTTCTCCTACAAACACTATAGTTTAAATTCTTCCCTTCTCATCTGCAAACTATTCCTCACAGGTGGAAGTCAAGTGTTACTCTGAAGTAAAATGTCATATTTGCTCTGTTTGAGTCATGCATCACCAGGGTGGGCTAGAGTGTGCACCAGCTGCAGCTGCTGAGTACAAGGCTCAGGGCTGAACACATCAGGGGTTTACTTCCTGCACGTGCTACACGCTGAACAGAAGTCAGCAGGGGGATACGCTTAGGATCAGTCAGGTCCCCCCACTGCTGAGGATAGTTCAGTTTCTCTTCCACAGTCACTAGAGGGAAAAGATAGGAACAGGTGAATGCACCTGCCTTTCCTAGAAGTGGCACCCGTCACTTCCTCTGTCACTGTTTTGGCTTCTGTGCCTGAGAGGGACAGCAGAAATAGCAGTGGGCAGCATGAATGATCTCCATGAGGAAGAGGTCTCCAACAACGGGAAGGGTCAGCCTCTTTCTCAAGACCCCCAACAGTAAGAAGAGACATGGTCAGTGTAGGCAGTGGCTTTAGCACACCTCGTCTTACTCAGTGGATTCTTGGCCCCTGTGAGGGTTGACATCATGTGTGAACTTGAGTGGGCCACAGATGCCCGGATAGCTGGCTAAGCCTCAGTTCTGCATGTGCATACCAGGGTGTTTGTGGAAGAGATGAGCATTTGGATGGGTGGGCTGAGTGAGCAGATGGCTTCACCAGTATAGGTGGCAGCAGCCAAGCCCTAGAGGCCTCAGAGGTGGAGGAAGGTGGAATTTGTTCTCTATCTGACTGCTGAGCTACAGCATGGATCTTCTGCCCTGGTGTGGGGGCTCTCAGGCCTTCCGGATACACCACCAGCTGCCCAGGTCTCTAATGGGCACGAGCAGATCAGCCCCTTGATATGCACATCTCCTCCAGGTTCTGTTTCTCTAGAGGATCCTGACCACCACCCTCCTGTGGTAAGACTTGCAGTGACAAGAGAGAAAACCACTCGATGATAGAGGTTATGTTTTTTTAAAAAAGAAGTATAGATGAAAGAAAAATGAGTCAATAGAAACCCAATATTCAAAAGTAGGTCACTGCATCGTGGGTGCCCATGTAGGCTGAGGAAGGCAGCCACATGGACAGGAAACCCACCTTGACAGGCTGCAGCCCAGTGGTGAGGAGAGAGTCATATGGAGAAGGCAGCCCGATGTCAGGTGGGGTGAAAACTATTGCACTGGACAGAATGTAAGGGTGGCCCAGCATGAGAAGCTGGACACTCATTGAAGCAAAGGAGCCATCCTCTCAAGGGACAGGTGGCAGTTGAAGCAAGAGATTGGTTAGATATAGGATTTATCATTAGCTGAATGAAAAAACATGGGAGTGTAGTTTTTCTATTTTTAAGAAGCAATGTACAAATATGGAAAGAGAAAATGAAAATGAGACCTGTATTGTTGAACTGGAATTGGAGATTATTGGGACAGATTCCTAGTTGGATGGTGGATGGTGAATGGATGGGTGGATGGATGGGTGAATGGGTGGATGGATGGATGGGTGGGTGAATAAGTGAATGGATGGATGGATGGATGGATGGATGGATGGATGGATGAGTGGATGTTTGGATGGATGGATGGTTGGGTGTATGGATGGGTGATAGATGAATGAATAGATGGGTGGATGGGTGGGTAGGTAGGTAGATTGGTGGGGGGATGGATGGGGGATGGATGGACAGGTGGGGATGGGTGGATGGATGGTGGATGAATGGTGGATTGATGGGTGGATGGTGGATGAGTGGATGGATGATGGAAGGGTGGGTGGGTAGATGGATGGATGGATGGGCAGATGGATGGGTGGATAGATGGAGGGGTGGAGGGGTGTATGGATAGGTGGATGGATGAGTGAATGGATGAATGGGTGGATGAGTGGATGTGTGGGTGGATGGATGGATGAATAGATGGGTGGGTGGATGGGTGCATGGATAGATGGGTAGGTGGGTAGATGGGTGAATGGGTGAATGGTGCATGGATGGGTGGATGGATGGTGGATTGATATGTGTGTGTTATACACACTTATATTCCCTAGGTACCCTCTGAGGTGCTTAGGAGTACCAGTACCAGTAGCAGCAAACATACCTAGCTCCTGGGTCTTGGCTTCTAAGTACCAATATCCACTAAAATGAACCAGAACCTGGGAGAAATTGTTTATCCTCTGTTGGGAAGAAAAAGTATGATCTGATTTTAGAACATCCTTTAGTGCAAAAAGGTGCTCCAAGAATGATGAAAGCATGTTTTCACAAGTGAAACCAAACCAAAGTGGTTTCTCTGATCAAAGGGGAAACAATTTGAGCATTTACATAAATAATGACAGTAATCAATTCTAATCCAAAAATAAACTCAGAAATGAGAAGCACATACAGCTATAAATGGACAGGCAGACAAGAGTTTGGTGGAAAATGGGACAGTTATGTAATCACAAAGATCCTCCCCCCAAATGCCTCCTAATTCCATTTGGGACAAGAGTAAGACTAGTGGACAGGCCTGAGAGGCACCACTTCAGACTAGTGATCAGAGGGAGCATTACCAGTAACAGGACTAAATGAAGTCATGTGTCTACTGCTAGCACATAAGACTGTAGCAGTCTGCTATGTCCCTGGCAGGGACACAGGATCTGAATCCATGATGAGAAGATATTCGACAAGATGAGAGACATGGTTCTTGGCCTGCAGTTCTTGAAACAGTCAAGGTCACAAGGGTCAGACAAAGATGGAGGAAGTGTCCTGGGCTAAAGGAGTCAGAAGAGACAAGAGACATGATGAGAGATTCAACAGGTGCCTTCCATGGAGAACCTTTTGATGTCAAAAACATTATTGGGACAACAGGTGGAACTGGAATGGAGCTGAGCACAAGGACTAAATGGTAACAATGCAGCAATGTTAATTTCCTGGTTTTATGGTTACAGAACAGCTTGTAAGACAATTACCATGTATGTAAGAAATTCATGTTGAACTATTTGGGGAGGAGGGGACATCCCTCTAAGGGTTTAGGTAAAACAGAACACAGTACAGTTCTGTACTGTAAAGACAATTTTGATGAGCTTTTATTGCTTCAAAAAGATTAAAAGTTATACTAAACAATGAGAATATAGTAATGATATATTAACAGAATAATAAAGTTATAAAGCTGAATAGTATGACTCCAATTTTGTTGTTTAACAAGGAACACACACACACACGTGTGTGTGTGCTCAAACACACGTGTACACATGTGTGCACACACACATATATGCAAGCCCAAAAGTGAATGGCAGTCACCTCCAGGTGGGACAATTAAGTCTGGAGTCATTGCTGTTGCTTCTCTGAGTTGTCCAAAAGCCACTGTCAGAAACGTGTTTCCTACTGCGATGAGAAAAGATGGCAAAAAAGGTTGATTGTTTTTGAGGCTTTTGTGAATTCTCCTGGCACCATGAGACTGCAGCCCTACACAGCAAGCTCCCAGCCTCACCTGCATGGTGAGGCTGGGACAGGGAAACTTCAGGAGAGAGCATGACGCTGCATGTCTGGGTACTGAGTTTCCTCTCACTTTGCCTGTTGCCCAGAAGTTTCTTGAAGATCCCCCAAGGGGAAGCACTGGCGACGCTTAACCTCAAAATTAGCTGGCTGCTGAGTATATTGCCAGCATTAATCACTGGCAGCCAGACTGACTTTCTTGGCTTTGCTCAGAGCAATTTAAGGCTGGTACATATTCAGCAAGAAGTTCAGTATGTAGGAGGCCGGGAGGTGGGTACTCTCTCAGGGCCTCCAGTCAGCCTATCTCCAAGGCCAAGGACTGCAAGCTGTTAACAAGCCTCCTCCCTGCGCCCATCACTCATAATCAGAGAGGCGGGCTGGGGAGAACGGCCTTTGGCTGGGCTCCCAGGTGTGCAGAGTGGAGCAGGTGCTTCCTGGCGTGGCCACCTCTGTCATCCCTTGCAGCCTTTGCTGAGGACACCATGGCAAACCTCAATGCTTCTTCTCTGGAACTTGTAACAGATTTGTAAATGCATCTTAAATGAAAAGATGAACAGTTGAAGTCCAATTCTCTTTTCTCCGATGATAGGGATGGAATCCATTGGGGCCTCTGCACGCTAGGGAAGTGCTCTAACACTGAGCTACACCCCAGTCCCAAGTCAAATTCTTCTTTAGGACTGAATGATGGCAATATCTGAAAAGTGTCTCTACGTGGCTCATCATTAGTGTCACCTGGAGAAATTGTGAAAAACAGGCCAGATGCTCCCACCCGCATACCATGTACCCCACAAGCCAGAGACCCTCATGAGTTCAGCAAGAAGAGTAAGAATGATCCTATTGGATTTTGTCCCCTACAGGGCAATTTTTAAGCACGTATAAATTAAATTAGTAATTCAGAAAACAAGGAGGAAAATATAAGCCACCATGAAAACCCTTCAAGCAGATGTGGCTTTTTAAGTTGAGAATATAAAGAGCAACCTCCAACCTGGAGACTCATCCATTTGGCTCAAATTTAGAAGCTGCATTAGGAAGACAACAGGCAATGAAAAGACAATCATTCCTAATTATAATATTAAGAACAATCTTCTTCGCATTAGGGTGGCACTTTATGGTTTGCAAAGCCCCAGCAGGTATTTTTATTTAAATAATAATTCTCAAATGGCAGTATAAAAACAACTTATATGAGAACCCCCTGTGGGGCTGGGGAGGACGCTGGTTTCCTGAGTCCCACCCTAGTCTTATGGAGTCAGATCTTGGGAACAGCAAATAATATAACATCTGAACCAAGTATCCCAGGGCTTCTTATGCAGGGAGATGTTTAAAGACAGCAGAAGAGCTTCCAAGCCCCCTTGGGAGACAAGGCAAGTAGTGGACTTGGTCAAGATCATGAAGGAGTGCCCTGGTGACCTTCACTCCTGGCAGCTCAAGAGAGCCCTCAGAGCCACAGGGCTGCACAGCTCCTGGTGAGGACCCTGGATGGTCCTGGAGAATCTCCCTGCCTGACCCTGCAGCTTCCTCCCAGCAGCAGAAGACCAGACCCTATTGAGGGAGATGAAAAAGGAAGCTATTCTCTCTGACCCCACACAAGTCTTCTTCTTCCTGAGCCACACTCCCGGGATTCAAGGGAAGCCCTTTTAGCTGCCTCACATGCAGGGTCTTCTGAGAGCAGGGCTCTGCACGGTGACCAAGCCCCTTGTTGCTTCTGTTCAATGCGCAGGATGCAAGTGGCAAGAAGAGCAAGTGCACTTGGTGAGAAAGACAGCAGTAGGGCCCCAAGGCGCAGAGGTGGGCGGGGATGCAGGGCATGCATGCACAAGCCTGTGACTTATAGCCAGGACAGAGGGCACCCATCACACCCCTTGGGGAGTGGGCAGCATGCCAGTGGGGTGGAAGACACATGACAGGGCTCCTTCTCCCTCGTCCCTGCCCTCCCACCTTACCTGGCCAACACGTGCTTCACAATTCACTCCTCTCCTCCGAGGAAATGTGGGGCCCAAAGCAAACAGGCTGCAAGACTTCTTCCATGATGCACTTCCATGAGCCACTGCACTACCCCCAGGCACAGTTCCCAAGACCCCAGGACCCTTGTCCAAATCTGAGGGGGAAGGAACTGGGAGCAAGAACAGCTGAGGAGAAACTTTCTACCAGCCAATTCAAACTGGAGGGTGGGAATAGGGGTCGCAGACAAAGAAATAGAGTTATACATATTTTTAAGGAGTTGTTTTCCTTGGAAACCTACATTCATAGATCCATATTTAACCTGCCAAGCTTTTAGGAAAGTTGGGTGCTGAAAGAGTTGATGTCCAGGAAGAAACTCTTCTCCTTGCTTTCCCGCTCCACATGTCACAGGGACTTCCTGTGATCTGGATCTCTCCAGAGTCAGGGCTCCTCATGTGCTTTGATGCTTGGGTACCAAATCAACAACACAGACCCCATTAGAGGCCTGATGCCCCATTTCCCACAACCAAAGACGTTCTTCAAACATCAGTCTCGATGGACAGGATTCAGGAGGCAGATCTTTCCCTTCCTGCCATGGTACCACAAACCCCAAAGCACTTCTATTCAAGTTAGGCAAGACACCTCTTTGCTAAAAATTCTTCCATCTGATAAAGGGAAGCCATAAGAAATCTATGGTATTTGATGCTTTCTGCGGAAAAGTGTGATAACAAATATACAAAATTTTCTGAAGTCTATAATAGAAATAGCACACCCATAGAAGAGTGCAGTGTACAACTCCTCCAACTGTACATACAAGTCCTGTATCATTCATCATTTTCACAAAATTTGACTCTGAAAGAACATTGTGATATAAGCAGTGAGGAGGTCATTGCAGCTGGTGGTTGTTTTGAAACACTTGATCACTGAGCGCCATAAAGGCTAACACTCAGCTCTACTTTCAGATTGCAGAAGCTTCCACCCACAAAGCGGAGAGGCATACGCCAAGAGCTTTGAAACAGACTGGGATGATGCAAAAGCAAGCTTGAGGCTTGCAGAGGGTGGGGCAAAGCGTAGGTGAGGATGCGTGTATGAGTGCTTCTTCAGTAAAACATGGATGCACCCAAACCCTGACGGAGGGCCTATCATTTTTTTTTCTCCCCAAGAGTATTGACCTCTAACTCTCAAAGGTCGCAGATGATCTTCTGACTTGTTCAATAACAACTCGGGGTACTGCACCCACACCTAGTAGTGAAGGAGACCTTGGTAGTTTATCTTTTACTTTTAACAACCAATTCAATCAGAGAAAGGGAAATCTTGCTAAACAGGACTTTTTGATGGCTCTTATGGACTGCACATTTCCCTTTATGGGTACTTATATAATATTGTCTTATCATCTCACAAGAAGCAAAAATGGGCACAGTCCTGTCTCCCCCAAGACCGGCTCCAGGCTCCTCTGATGTGGCCCATAAATCTGGAAATCCCGCCCCACTCCCACGGGGCCTACTCTGAGGCTCCCTCCAAGGCAGAGCTAGCAGGAGGGGCTTCCCTGAAATACTGATACCTGGGGCTTTCCTCTCCCTGGAGAGAAGTTACCAGACTCTTTGGAGAGCATTTTCCCTTCCCATGAGCCCAGCCAAGAAATGCAGAGGCAGGATGCAGGGCACTCCCCAAGGCAGAGGGGTTCAGAAAGCCCCCTTCATGAAGAGGAGCCAGGTCTCTGCAGGTGAAGAAGTACCCGTTCGCCTGCCAGGAATTGACATTGACACTTGGAGGAAAAGAAGAAAAACACTTCAACCCAACCCAAATCAATCTCACTCTTTTCCACGGAATCGTCATGTCAGGTATCAGCAAAGTTTACCATTCATTTTCTTGCTCGTCTTGTTGTTGAATTTGTTCTTTTATCCTTGCACACTATTTTTCTGATCGGGTTCTTCTCATGTTAGAATTTGCTTCCTTTTTCTTTGTACATTTCAGTGGGGAAAAATCATGGTGGTTTTTCACGGTGGAGTAAAAAATGCTAGCACTCAAAGTAAGAGCTGGGTTATTTTAAAAGGAACACTCGTGACTGTTTATATATTTTTAAATGGCCGAGGAAAAGAAACTGGGGAGAAAATAGACTCTCACAATTCACAGAGGAAAACAGAAAATTATCCAACCCCCACAACTCCATTCCGAGAGTGGAATCATCCAGATTGGCCATCATTCTTGGAGAAATGGAGTAATTAATGGTTCAGTGGAGACGGTGCTCTGCAGACACAGGAGAGAGATGGAGAGGTTTCACTGCACAACTCAGGGCTGGGAGGTGTTTTCTAACCTGAGCATGCAGAGCAAATGTGTCCTTACCACTGCTGGGTCGGTGGAGCCAGTGGCTCTCCTGTGCTCCATCCCAGCCAGGAGAGCACAGCCCTGCAGCTGAGCAGCCCTCCACACCCTCCATACCTGTTTCCAGGTTTTCACCTGCCTTCATCACTGTCACCTGCTTCCTCACCCCTCCATCCCAAAGTGGACCCTTGGCTGCTTCTTGCTTTTCCTTCTCCTTTTTGATTGGAAATTTATGGAAAAAGAAGCATGAAAATATTCTACTGGGTGGACAGGCCATTTTAAGTCATTTTTTCCTCTTGTCATGAAGATTAAAAAGTAGTAATATGGAAATCACTAGCCACTCTGCATTCATTTTCCTACATTTTCTCCTCTTATTGATTACACTTTGACAACAAACCTTAAACAGGACAAAAACAGAAAAACAGTGAGAGGTGGAGAGAAAGCAGGAGCAGAGGGGGAACCTGCTTCCCTCACCCCAAACCCTGAGCAGAGGGCAGCTGTTTGTGGGTGTCTCTGACTCCCCAGGAATGGCCAGACCAATGACCTCTAGGAGTCCCCCACCACTCCCTGTTCCAGGAAGCCCCAGTTCTTGGAAAGTCAAAATGTATGTTCTTGAGGCACCTTCATGGGAAGTAAAAGCCTCCCAGGCTCGGTACATATAATAATAAATTTTTCTCTTTATAAATATCAATAATTGGGCCTGAAAACTATGCAGAAAGTCTTCTTCCTTTGCAGGAACTTTAAACACACACTCTGGCCACCCAGCAACAGCTGGTGTCATGGATCCTTCCTAATACGATCTCTCTTGCACACACACACACACACACACACACACACACACACACATACAGACACACACACACACTCTTTACCCTAATGAGTCACATCCTCTGAGGTCAAGGGCAGTAGCATGGCCATCACCAGGAGCTCATTGGAAACACAGAATCCAGTCCCACCTAGATCTCCACCCTGGGGTCTGCGTCTGTCAAGATTCCCAGGTAACTCTTGCATGGTAGTCTGCAAAGCTGACGGAGAACTTCAGGGTCAAATCCACAAAGGAGCCAGTTTCTATCAGAAAGGTCGGGGATAGCAAAAATGCCATATTTGATTGCAAGATGTTTGAAATGCACATTGAAATCAGGTCCATGTTATAGCTTCTTAAATCCCACGCCCCTCTTCCAAAGAAGATCATTCGGAGAGCAAGTTCAATGCTGTAGCTCCCAAGCTCTGAATGCTAGCAGGTGTCACAAGCCCTCAACACCTCTCACGGTCGTTAGGTCTACCAGTCTGGGGACCTCACCGTGCTCAGTGGCCACCGCCATTCACAGGATAAGTGGTCTACCTGGGGAAGGTGGATCCCTCATGTCCAGCACCTCATCAGAGGCAAGGTGGGAGTGCCATTACCCTTCAACCACTCCACATGAAACATCCAGGAAAAGGGAGTGTCACCACCTCTGTACACCAGGTACCTCACAGTCAGTACCCATGGTAAGGGTAATTTGTCACTCTTAGACAAAAATGTTGATGTCAAAAGTTAAAGCAGTAACTAGCTAAAAGTGGAGCCTAAAAGAAAACAGGACGTTATCCAGGTGGCCAGAAACCCGAAGAAAAGTAGGAAACAAGTTTAATTGCGGGGGGAGGGGGGAACGTAATAGAGGATAACTAGATAATGAAAGTCCAGCCAAACCTGGGACCCAATCGGGATCAGTAAGATCCTACGTACAAGCTCTTGGTTTCCTTCAGCTTTGTTTGGTGGGTTTTGGTCTGGAAGAAACTGCTGGCTACAGACAGTCTCTAGCATTTGTTGATCAATAGATCAAGGAAGAGTCAAAAGAGATAGAAGCCGTCTAGGAAGGGAAGGCACCGGCATTGATGAATGCAGACAGGGCCAATGCAAATACTCTGCTCAATTAGCATTTTTGTGAACCTAGCGATTTCTGAAAACAGTTTTCAGGTCATAGAATACGCAGTGAGCGTCTGCCTTCCTGCAAGAAATAACTCAGACGTCTCCACTCCTGCTCCTCAGCCTATCCCGCTCCATCTCAGCCTCCTCCCTTCCTCATGCCACTCGGAAGATCTTCCTGAGGGCTGACTTGCTGCAGTCCTAAGTTAGGGCTTCCAATTTTAGTCATGGTTGTAAGCCCTTGATGGCACTCCTACTGTGTTCCGGGCACTTCACGGGTCTCATTTAATCCTCACAACCATTTCTTATTTACACATAAAATAACTTAAAGCTCAGACACATGGAAACACCTGTCACAGGCAAATGAAGTCTGCAGGAATTCAGCTAGTGTTGGTCCAAAATCCACAACCTTCCTTTGACATCCTCCAGCCAGCATCTCCCATCAGCCTTACTTTTCTGGCCGGTGGGTTTGGGGGTCTCCCCTTCCTAGAAGCTGGCTTCAGACAGCACCTTGCTCAGACCTCATCTCTCCACTGGGAACCCACGATTGCAGGCACCTCCCGCGTGGCGCAGATGGGGCCCCGGTGCCTTTACAAATGGACTTTCTCTTGAAGGTTCAAATGGATGTTGTCTTCCAAAATATGTACAATGGAAGTAGGAGTTAAAGCTGAGCCCTTTGCCAAAGTTATTCTATGTTCATAAGTACTAAGAGAAATAAGAACAAGACCAAAAGATGCCCGGGGGCTCGTCTATGGAAGGCATTGCCACGTTGCTCTCCTTGGTCATCGTCTCTCTAGGTCCCTTCATAGGTACCCCTAGGTGCTTCCTATACTCCTGAATCATTTAGTCAATACAATGGCCACTACCAAACACCCTCCAGCACGGCCAGCCCTGTTGTGAAGTACAGGCACAAACTGAGTAGAGAGACCCACGTCAGAGCAGGTGCATGGCCAGAGGACACCACTCCCACTTAGGGGAAAGCCCCCTCTCCTGCCTCTCTGCGTGTCACTGGGCGTTTTCATATTAAAAATCAAAATTGTTGACTGTCAGCTCTCTGAGGATACCCGGGATGGAGGCCCCATCGCCACTCTCCAGACAATTTCCTGAGGAGGGGGGAGCAGCTTCCTGGAGACAAACGGCTACTTTGACTTGGAGATAAGTCACAATCACACCAGGTGTGCCTCCTCGTGTCTCTTTGGACCAGTCCTCACTGTCACCGGCTACAGAACTCTCCCTCCCCCTTTGCTTTCATTGACTACAAACCTGGAAACTGAGCCAAGTCTCCACAGGAGACCTGTGTGGCCACAGTTCCACCTCAAAGGAGTCTCTGGTTGAGAGTAGGGCAGAATTGTTCCCCAAAGTCTTCACCTTGAAGACACTGGTCCTCATCCTCGCCACTGTTCTTCACACGGTGAGTGACCCTGCAATATTCTAGGGCATCTTTCCCACCTAACTTCCTAACAGTAAGTCCTTCTGAAAGAAGAGTTTACTGAGTTCATTGATTCTCTTGGCAAGCTTGCAACACTTGGCTTTGAACAGATTAAACCCAGTAAAGATTTCCAATATCAAATTGGAGGACATTACCTGAAAATTCTGTTTTCTTAAACTCCAGGAGAAAAGAATCAAGAGGAAAGAAGGAAAAAAGGGAGGGAGTAAAAGAGGGAGGGAAGGAAATGAATCATATAGAAGTGCATATTTTCAAATCTGAAAGGACAAAACAATTCAACTAACATATATTAACCTTTATTCTATAACAGACATAAATAATTTTATGAATTCATATGGCCTATCCAAAAGACAAAATAAAATATTGCACTAAATTTAGATATGGGATATTTGGATTTACAATCAGCTAAACAGATAAATATATACAATTTAAGGAGTTAAGGCAAAACCAGATGATACTTCAAACATGACAGAAGGTTTGAAAAATAGGTGTGATTAAAAACAAGGGCATCCCATCTCCAGTTAATAAAGCCATCATGTCTAAGGAAAAAAAAATCCCTTAGGTTTTTAATAAAGTAGTTATTATCAATCATGTTAATTAAAGTTGAGCAATAAAGAATAAGATTTCCCACAGAGGAGAGCTGTTTTACCAAGGTTTGGGGACCGAGCACTTAGAATTTGCGTAAGCAACTTTTTCCTTGTCAGATTTATGATCTATTTTTCCTATTAGAAAATATAATTTGGAAAATATGACTCTTTCACATATATAATTAAAATACAATTATGAAGCATTCTTTTCTCTTTCTTTTCTTTTTTCTTTTCTCTCTTTTCTCATTGAAGGAAACCATACAGGTGATCCCATAGCCAAGGTAAGTTTCCAGGCAAGCCATCTATTACCTTCTTTGTGGAAAAAACACAAAACCAGTCACTAAAACCCATTCCCAGTTTCTTTAAGAAAACAGAACAGACGAATTCCAAAGAAATAAAAAAAAGCATAATCAATATATCCACACAGAGTACAGTTCTTTGGCAGCATCACATGAACCATTGACTGAAGCCAGAACTTTTAGAGTGCTCTAATTCCTAGACCCGGTTGCCAGTCTTTAAAAATAAATAAATAAAAATTCACATCTGCAACGAATTCAGTAATTCCAGGAAATATTTAAATTCAGAACAAACCTTGAGATAGCTTTTGACTGTTACAGGTGAGCATAGATAAGCATGATCTGCTTTGAGTCCCAATCCAAATATATTCAAACATACACACACATGAAAATAATCTGAAATTTTGTGTTGGTTCGGACAGGTCTAGAATCCTTAAAGAGAATCTATATTCACCCATGAGAAACCAATAAAAGACATGAATCCAGGGATGAAAAATGATCTTCCAATAACTCAGGAGTGGGCTGCCCCTCACCTGGATAAACGGAGAAGTCAGATTCTATAGGGAGAACACCAGGAAGCTGGAGAACGTGGAATACTGCCAGCCTCCAACCAAGTTACCTTTCTCCAGTTTTAGGTAAACCTTGGCCTCTTTGTCCAGGTAGAGTAGGACTCCATTTGTGGCAGCTTCGCGAGTCACATCTTTGTCCCCAGCAAATGCAGATATTACTGGTTTTCCATTTAACATCAAGTTCACCTACAAGGAAAAACAAAATCAATACGGAGCTCTCTTTAAAGTTAAGAGGGGATGAGATGACCCACTGTGAAGTATCCAGGAAACATATCCCCCCTCTTTCAAATTAGTCGACTGTGGGGTCAGATTATGTATCTACTGAGTTGATTTTTTTATTTCTCCCACAGAAATTTCCTTACATTCCTACACACACACACACACACACACACACAATACCACCCAGAGAGCAACCTTGTGGAAGTCCTGTGAACATGGGCTTCTCAGCATGCCCACTAAGGTTACTCCTGTCCTTATCCTCCACAGACCCTCTGGGATGAAGAGGGCGGGGCTTGGAGCCCTCCAGTGCTCTTGGACCTGATAGACCAGACGCAGCCAGAGTCTACTAATTCCTTTGCAGGTTTCCACCAACTACAACCTACACAGCTCTGAAAATCATTTGAAATAACAGAGTGCGTGCACATGAATGTGCCTGTGAGTGTTTTCTTCTTCTATTTTCCCTCATAAGAAAAGTGGGCTAAAAATAATCACCACTGCCACTAAAAGAAAGCTTAATGATGGATAATTAGCAAAAGAATGGATTCAGACTTGTATTAACTTTTTTCCCCCATACTGTGATTTTGATTGTGTGTCAAACATTACATAGATTTCTAAATATTGGAGCTTGGAAAAAGTTTTCCCATGAAAGTAAATTTGCTTACTAGAGAGTCACTCCTTTTTAGTTTAGAAGTAATATGAAATGAATTAAATCCAAGACTGACCAAGTTAGCCATTCTCTAGGCAGGATAAGTAGATGGAGTGTAATCTACCATTCCCATGGTCATAATAGATTAAATAACTATCAAGCATAAGATAAAATGTTACCCTAGAATTCCATTAAAATGTGTTCTTGTTATTTGTCATTAGCATATTTCAATATCACAGGAAAATAGCTCCATTGCTGTTTTTGAGTGGGAGGGCAAGCCCATTATCTAGAACAACACAGGCCTACTTCCAATCATGTACCCGCAACTGATAAGAATTCACTACCACCAAAGTAAGAGGGTAAACTAAAGTGTAAATGCAACATTTCATTTAAAAAGAATACCTAATTGCTGTCTTCCACAAGTTTATGTGGATAGTTAACTATATCTCATAATTTTTTA
Organism: Ictidomys tridecemlineatus; assembly: GCF_052094955.1. Taxonomy (NCBI): domain Eukaryota; kingdom Metazoa; phylum Chordata; class Mammalia; order Rodentia; family Sciuridae; genus Ictidomys; species Ictidomys tridecemlineatus. Next base: position 14,724 of record NW_027522415.1, read on the forward strand.
AACGAGAACAAATTTGTTTTATTTACTTAAAATGAACTTGCAAAGCTCTGCTGGTTTTATAAATTTTTTCATTACAAGTTCAAATAATTTTTACATGCACCAAATGAAATCAAGATCTTAAAGAGATTTGTGTCACTAAATTTTTACCAAACCATATTTTTTAAATGTTTGGATATCAGTTAGGTAATAGCTTTGCTTTTCTACGTGCTTTTTGTTACATGCCTCAATAGGCATTGTATATAAAGAAGAAAATTGGAAATGAAGTGTTTTAAAAAACAAACTATAAATATGGCTGTTTATTTTAATGATGAAAACACATCTTTGAATAAATACTTAAAAACATAACCCTCTAGAGATAAACACAGTTGTTTAGGGAGACAGAGAGAATGGGTCAGAACACATACCTGGATTGTTTGGCTCTGGTAGACTTTAATTACTTGAAAACTGAAACTGTAAATTCCTTTCCTTGGCGCTACAAAGACAGACTCCAATGTGAAAAAATTACCCACATTAACTAGGATCTATAAACAAAAATAATAAATAACAGTAAATTATTATAATACTTTTTTCTATAAGGAAAATATATTTCCTTCCTCCCTTCCTGCCTTTTATCTTTCCTTCCTTCCCTCCCTCCTCTTTCCTCAAAAACTAACTTCAGTAACCACAGAGCATAAAACATCTTTCCTCTTAAGAGACTTGGACCACACACTTGTGTATTGGAAGGCTCCTCTTTCTTTTAAACAGTACAGAAAAAAAAAATAAAGTAAATGTTTTGTATTTGTGCCTCAATTTCTAGCAGGGTTCAATGGTTCTGGAAACATCTGAGAAACATATGAGGGCTTAAAGTATTAATTTTGCTCTGAGAATCAGATAAAGGGCATCTGCTATGGAGATACATTCCCACCATCCACAAGTCTTTGCAATATCCAGAAATGAGGTTTCCAAGCCAGCCAATCGACATCTGTGGTCTCTCCGCAGTCATCCCTGGACATCTCACACAGAGCCATGGGTACCCCTCCTCTGTGTGACATAATCCTTGACACTGAACGGTTGGTGCATAAAGTAATATGAATGCCTGGCCCTTCCCTGAGCCTCTACCGGAGCTCTCCTAAGATCCATGGCCATTTTATTTTTTCATGTGCCATCTAAACCTGAATTGTAATATTTTGGCAATGAGTCAGCCCTTCTCGGGTGCCAAAGAATAGAGAGTGAATGAGGCACAGTGGGATAGGTGGCCTTTCTGTGTTCCTCTCAGTGTCACACCTTATCCTCCTATCAATCATCTGCTCTTTATTTAATGTCCCCCCAAAAAAATGAAAAATGAAAAGTGGAACAAGGCTCTGTTTTGAAGAGGGCAGCAGTGGGCTTTGTAGCCCAGGATGTTCAGCATGGTTCTTCTGGTTAGAGCATTAACTCTGAATTTCCATAAGTGACCTCATAAGCTAGGTTTGCAATGCCACATAGGTCAGTCGCTTCCTACGAGAAGGGGGGCAGTAAAATAACAAGGGCTTCTTCACATCTCTCCAAGACACAATCTGTAAGTGGCATTCAAAAAAAATCAGAAATCCCTATAAAGATACATTCTCTAAGTATCAGTGGCAATATGCTACAATGTCTTTTAAAGGCTGCTTTCTTGTCAAAATTAATACATTTTCATGCCTCTTGCATAATTTCCTAAAAATGCACTACTGGCTCTGAGCAACAGTGCCATGACAGTCAGGCAGGTGTACCAGGCTCAACGCCTGCCTTAACATACATGTAGGTGTGTGATTTTATTGAGATTCCACCCTCTTCCCAGTAAGCATCAAATTTCTTTTCTCTGACCTGATGATGGATGATCTTTCAACAAGTCACCTGCTGTGCAATAATCCCCAACAGAGGCTGCACAAAGAATTTTTTTTCAAGCACATTTAAAATAATTTCAGGTGCTTAGGAGGAACTTCCTGGCTCAGATATAAGTAGTATAATTCATTAGCAATAATGGAAATAGCAGATTAGTGTTGACTACACGTAAAGCAGGGTGTTGACTCTACATGGTAATTGGACTATCCAGGCACATCAAATTTATAACTAAATGAGTCTTGTTGTCTCCAAGATGTGTGGCTCCCTGCACAGAAGAGCAAACCCTTCTCCTCTTCTAATTGACAGGAAGGTAATTGAAAAGCACACTCCATTCAGAGGGTAGCAGGATGCTCACAGTATTCCAACATTTAATTAATGCATCAAAATTCAAACCAGCAATGGTGCTCCACTTTATTTCCATCACACTGGAAAATACAGCACCAAAACGCCCAAAGGGCTACTTAATTAGTTACAAATTATGGCTATTCCATAGTAATTCCCCAGAGAGACATACTCTGTCTTTGACCAGATGGAGAAGGCATCACTTAGGAAAATTGAGTAGGGACCACAAATGTCACCTCATCCTTTCCTGGCACATCCTACAGCACTGTTTAACCTGTGCTCCAGCACACAGTGCTTTGCATACGACTGAAGTGTGACTTTGGAATTTTAAGAGAGTCTGGGTACCCTTCGGGTTAAAATGAAAACTCTGGAGTCAGTTTTCTTCCTTAGGACGCTTTGCTCCAGCTAAGCTGATATCCTGGGGTTTCTCATCACTGCCAAACCGCAGAGCACCAAGCGGCAAAACAAAACAGAAGACCCAGCGTTCAGGAGTCTCGCCTCCATCCCCTGCCTTGCACCTCACTGTCTGTCTTTGCCCAGTGATTTGCAGTTCGCTGAAAGGACTGAAGCCCAGGAAGCGGGAACCATCTCCCCAGCGCTTCCCTGGGGGATCCTTGTGGATTCCCCATTCCTTTTCCTCCTTCCTGAGCAACTTTTCTCTGGTCCGCAGGAAGGGCGTGTAGCCTACTCTAAGCAGCCACAGCTGCGCCCAGATCGTGAAAGAGGACCTCAGCCTCTCAACTGAGAAGTGAGATCTGAACCCCCAATCCCCACCCCAGCCATCCTCTGCGGCCACCTGCCAGATCTCTACTCAGGGTGTGGAGACCCGGATCTCTCTTGGGGGAGAAGCTTCTCCACCTGGAGAAACAAGTCAAACATTTATCCGAAGTCCGCGAGGGCATCACAGAACAGCTTGTGCCACACAAGCAGCGGAGTCAGCCAGAGCCAAGGGGCGAAGCTCTGCCCAGGAGATCCCCGTTTCCAGGGACCAGATTCCCCAGGATCCCGCTGACCTGTTGCTGTTAAACTTGTCCTGTGCTCTAGGGGCCGGCCTCTGCGCTCCCAAGCCTCTCCCCCACCGTGCTGCAGCCTCAGTTAGAGACCAAGAAGGAATGAGGGCCAGGGGTGGGCCAGGGGTGTCACATCAGAAGTTTCAGGCTCCGACATATTTGGGAAGGCGGGTGTCTAAATGAATCCGCACATCCCAATCAAAGGAGCTTAGCCCCACCAGGCAGCCCCTATCTGAGATTCCTTGAGATTACCCACTCAACCGCCCACCCGACTCCGGGTGCCCCGAATCCCTTGGGGTCTAACCTGATCGAAGTAAATGATGCACGTTTTGTTGCTCATCTCTGATGGCTCGTGGTTGGTGCTCCGCATGGCTGAAAAGGCCACCTTGGATTTGGCCGCCCGGACAGATATCCCCAGAGGGGAAGAAGAGGAGCCCTTGGAGTCCATGGCTGGGTTCGAGTCGCACACTACCAGACACTTGCCCTCCAGGACGATGGGCTCGGTGTCGTTCTGCGCCCAGACGGGCAGCCCTGGCAGCGTGAGGGCCAGCAGAACGGCCGGCACCACGGACAGCCCCTGGCGCACGGAGCCCATGGCAGCGGCAGCCAGCTGGGGCTTCTGCTTGCCGGCGTCGCCTCCAACCCTGGGATCCTGGAGCTCCGAAAGATGCCAGTGGCTAGATGGACAGCGCTGCAGGAACGAAGGCGGCGGCGCGCACACTTCCACCAATTCTGTGGGCTGAAGTCAAAGTCTCCCCTCGAGCTCTCTCGCTGGCTCTGTTGTTACCTTTGTCCTTTAAGGAGCTCATGCAGAATCCCTATCTACCCTCCTCAGCCCAAGAATCAGCCCTGCCTGGGGCCCCTGCACCCACCCTTATTCTTCTTCCACATCTAAAAGTCTCCAAGCTCTCACAATCACACCTCAATAGAAAAATAAATAAATAAATTTTAGCTCCAACCCAAGCACCCCCAGATGAACCCCGGAGCAGGAAAGACCGTGAGGACTCAGAGAAGCCGCAAGAGCGGTGGGGGCCAAGCGGTGCAGTGTAGGTCCTGTGTGAGTCTAGCTTGCGCAGGGGCGAATTACAGAGGCTGGAGGTGTTTCCTGGGCTGAGAAGAACGTGAGCCTGTGTTCGCAGCCAGGATGCTGGCCATTCTCGCTTTCCTTTGGTCAAAAATTCCCCGAAGCCTGGAGTCACTCCGACATAGGTAGGCAGCGGCGAGACCGCACTGAAAGCACAATTTCCTGGGATCAGTTCCAAGGTGCAGGGCAGCTGGGCTGGCGGGGTCTCTCTTCCCCAGTCCCTGTGCACAACTTTCTCTCCTCACGCATCCGGGAGAGGGCGAAGTGGGCACCCACGAGCTATTTATAGGAGCACAGCGTCCAGCTGGGGTTGGCTTAAAGCTCGACCCGCCGGCTCCGGGGTAAAGGAGCAGAAGGCGTCCGGTGACCCCAGCGACCCCAGCTAAGCAGCTCCTGCCTGACGTTTAACGTACCCGGTAGCAAGCGGGACTCACAACACTGCTGGTTGACAAGGTCTGAGGCCACCTACCCCCCAAGATCGCGCGGCGCTGAATGTGTGTGCCCAGAGAGAGGCGCCCACAGCCCCGCGCTTCCCCAGCTCGGCGCCAGGTCGCCCTCCCCAGCGTGGCACTGCGTCTCTAAGCACCCTCCGAACCGAGCGCGGCGCCGCCAGCAGGGTTGCGGAGATAGATGGGCTGCGCCGCGGATTCACGGGCCCGCTGCCTGGAACACAGGGACCCACCCGTGCCCTCACCGTGCCTAGCCGGAATTCCGTCCTATAGAGCCCTCGGGCCTGGTGAACTTAGGGAAGCCTGGGGACAGACCGCGGCCCTTGGGGGCGGCTAGGAGGAGGTGCCAGATTCCTTCCTTCTGCTCAGGGAAGATGCGCCTCTGAAGCCGCAGGGGCGCGCGCCTTTCCACTTGCACCGCTAATTCAGCCCTAGCAAGGCCAGAAAAAGTGAAAGGGAGGCAACTCAGCCAGAATAAGTCTTCAGAAACTGTACCTCTTTTAAAAAATCGAAGAAAATAAACACAGCAACTTTCTCCGGTCTTGATGTGCCTCCCTTCTCCCTATGCCACCCCACTGCCATCTTGGCCTCTGATTGGCAAGCGTTATCTTCCTCTTCCGCAGCCACCAAGAAGAAGTAGAAGCTTGTCTCTGTGATGGACAATGTGAACTTGACCAAGTCACTGTCTTTGAGAGGGTGTAACTGCACTAAGAGTCTCTTCCACTTTCCAGGTCTATGAGCTTTGGGGACATGGCTCTCGGTACCAAATTCCCTGACTTCCATATGCCAGAGGGAAGGCACCAAGTCAAAACAGCATCCTCATCCACAACATCAGCCAGGTGGAGCTTCTTGAAATGTATTGACCACTTATCAGTTGAAGAGATATGTGTTGAGTCATTGTCCCTGGGGTGGATCACTCTCCACTAAGTTCCTAGTAAACATTCTCCTTATCATGGCATTCAGGCCCATCCAAACAGAAGCCAGATCTGGATCTCCAGTCTTCTACCCTATTAAGGTCCTTTCTGAGGCCAGGTTTGGGTCATAAGCACTATGCCACCATTCCACTTGTTAAAATTGAAGATACTCCTGCAAGCTGGTCATCCCCTGGTTCCCATCTCCCTAGAATCTTGCAACTATTGATTTGATGCCTGGCACCACAGGGCCTCCAGATTCTGTTCCAGTGGGACAGTGTCAGTTTTGAGTGGCAGTTACCATGCTATTTGTTACAATGCTAAATGTCACCAATCTAAGTTGGAACCAAACAGGTAAACTGGTTGGTGCCTTTTGAAGATGGCCATCATCTGCCCATCACTGATGCCCACCCTAGACTTTCACAGCTTCCCACCTGACTCCTCTCTGCACTTTGAAACTCCCTTTCAGATTTCACCACAGGCTTCCTGGATGACATCTGAAATTGTCTTTTCATTTGATGCTGTCTTGAGAGCAGGTGCTGAATCAAATTTGGTTCCTCTTTTTCCTCCTGTAGGGGCAAGCACTCTGCCTTCCCTATTCAAGACAGATATTTAGTTACTAAGCCAAGCCTTGGGCTGTTTGATGTCCAGCTGGGAGGAGTTTAAGAAAACGCTCTGTTGACTATAGGATTGTTAAATATGCAATAAGCTGTCTTTTCCATCAACCACAATATATTCTCTCTGCATCCTTTTCTCCTCTAGGCATTTCCTTTCTCCAAGAACTCAGATTTTTTTATAAATTTCTTCTTTTCTCCTCTTTCCCTTACTGAAAGTTTTCATTTGTAGCCCCTAAAGCTAACCGTGATCATATTAAGGCCTCAATAATTGAGAAAGGAATGACTGAATACCTTCAAATGAAATGTAATTTATTTGTCATTCATCTTGTTGAATAAGCTACTTTAAGTGAATCTCAGTAAGATTTAAATTCAAACCCTCCTGGCCATTTGGGAAGAAAGTCTTCTTTCCTCTACTGGAGGGTGTTCTGCTATTCAAGGTGATCTCAAGATGAGGAACATGGTATCATCTGTGGTCTTCCGCTAGGAGAAGCTCTCTGATACTGTGAATAATGGAGTCCTGTTTCTTTCTCCTTTCAGTTGACTGAACAGGGACAGCCTCTGGGTTCCAGGGCTGCTGATTCATTTGTACCAGACTCCCATGACCTTCGTGGCCTGACTTGGATGAGTTGGGGCTGCCAGATGTTCTCTCTCTGGCATCTGAATGAGATGCCCAGTTGCTTCTAGGAGACAGTGGGTGCTAAGGAAGCCATATCTGTGGTCTCCCAAACTGGGAGACTGCCACTGAGGAGTCACCTGGAAGCCCAAGCAGAGAAGTGTGCTGAAATAAAAGGGAAGACTGATCACACCACAAGGCCAACACCCAGATTGGACACTGAGCACTTTGGAGAGATAAAGGATCAAGGACATGAATTATCCTTGGCTTCTAGCCCTGAACTCCTACTCACAAGAAATCCAGCCATCTTTCTTCTAACCTCAGATCTCCTTAGATCCTTTTCTATCCTTTCAATAAACCCCTTTCACTTCAACTACTTTTAGTAACCTTCCTGCTCCTTATCATCCAGCATCCTCCCTGGAGCAGCATTCCTGAAACCCTACCACCAAAGTCCGTGCATGTCCTGAAAGAAGAATGAGGAAATCCAACCCTGAACGCTTTGGGAAAGAAGTCATCACCTGCTCCTGACCCACTGCTCCTGCTCCAGCTTCCTTGGAAGAAAGGAAAAAAGGATCAAGTCCAAGATTCTCTCCAACCATAGCAAAAATCTGCCCCCCCCATTTTTCCAGTTAAAAATGTGCTATTAGAGAAACCCTGTGACCCAAATGTCTCCCTTTCTGAGGTTCACAGATTGTATTTGATGTCCAAGGATTTTTTTTTCTTTTTGCTAGGCCTTAGAGGTAAGACAAGAATGCATTTCACCTCGCCGCTGTTGGGCTCAGTCTCAAAGTAAATGAGAATCTGAACTGATCTTGCGGGGGTGAGCTCCTCTAGCATCAGTGAACTGCTATCCAGCAATCCTCAGAGAAGCCAAGTTTCCAGCAAGGCCAAGGCAGTCAGCGTCCATGAGCAATTTTCTCCTGAAGAAAACATCTCAAAAAGCAAAGACAGACACACGGTTATTCAGCTCAAGGCCTGGCTTGGATATGAATGAAAGAAGACTCCACCTCACCCCGTGGAGAGACAGTGCAGGTTAGTGGCATGGACAGTTGGTGGCGGGAAATGGTGGGGACTGGAGAGCAAGCAGTGAGGCTCACACCAGGGCCAGCAAAGGGCTTTGAGTCTTCACCTCTTCAAATCACCCTTCCTTCCTACAGGGACAGCTCTCCCCAAGCAAATGCTCTTCTTTGAGGGAGAATGAGCGGCTTAAGGAGGAAAAGTCTCTTAAGGAGGAAAACCTACATGGGAGCACTGGGAAGTGACCAGCTATTGAAGAAAACTTCAGGGCTCCTTTCAGAGACAAATTGCGGACTTTTATAAAGATGGCACTGTGGGGGAAATTAAATGATGATTTAAAATCTTTTTAGTTGTTTCTAGAATTTAAAAATTGTTGGAGACAGTTCCTCTACATCGTTTCTTCCCCTCATTACATTTACCAACAGGCTCCATGGCTGAGACCTCAAGGAGCAGAAAGATTTCTTGATCAAAGTTGCACATAGATCCAGTAGCAACTGCCTTTTGCCCTTCCCATAATACACTGTGCTTACCCTAGTCATCATACATCACTTAAAAAAAAAGTTGATGATTTTTTGTTGTGCTTTCCAGGTTCTATTTTTTGTTGTATTTTTCCAGAGACTATTAACTGTGGATTATCAACATAGAATTTAGCAGAGAGTAAGAGAAAGAATAAATAATAAATGTTGAGTGAATAAAGTAGCTTACTATTGCTCTTGTTTCTCATAAGGAAAATACATTAAATGTAACAATATAATATAAACCACTATGATATATGTATATGACAGGAAAAGTAAATTCTGCCAGAAATTTGGGGGAGTGTGAAAGGTATAGTCTATCCTTTGTTATTAAGAATGGAAGCAAATTGAAACATAAAGAGAATTTGTTGGAAGGGTCTCCTTCGACAGAATCCAAGGGAAGGGCAGAGCTGAACCTGGGGATGATAAGGAAACTTTGGGGATCACCCAGATTACTGTCTTACTCATCTCTCTTCCTCTCTCTCCCTCCCTCACCCTGCCCTTTCCAGGATGCATCTGCATTATGCTTTTGCTCTCTGCATTCTCCCTTCTTTGAGGCCCACATGATGAAAAACAGCAGCTAACATTCCAAAATTTCACACACACAGACCCATTCACCCAGAAGATGTCCTAGAATTCTAAAGAAAAGGCTTGTTGCCCCATCAGGGTCCAGATGCTCCACATGAATCAACCATACAGACTGGAGAAACAGATGGACATCATGTATTTAATTTCCCAGAGCAAGGGATATAGGAAACTGGGGCAGGTTGGGGAGAGAACAAGTTCTTCATCCATGGCACTCATAATATGTGGAGGAGGGGGGAAAAATAAGATAGAGACTGATCTGTATTATGGGATTACATCTTAATTCCCTGAAAACCTGTACAAATGTTTATATTCCAATAAAAGAGGAGGAATATGAAAAGCTAGGCAGCAAATTGTCAAATTTAGAGGAATGGAATACAAGGAAACATTAATTTCACTTCAGATGTTTATTATTTGGATGGCCACAGCGACCATTCATCACATTGTGATGCACATTTAAAATACTTTTACAAATAAAGGAAAGGGTTTCCTGAAAAATCATCCAGTAGCAGTCTATTACATTAGCATTTTTCTCCATAATTCAAATTCCATAAAGTTTGGAGAGCATTCTTTCTCAGGAGTGGTGCTGGATGAACAGAAATTCCCCTTCTTTGGTCATATTGATCCAACTCATCAATATAAGATTATTCAGTCAGTGTTTAGGAAGATGCTCACACATATAAAGCTTCATATTATACAATTACAAAAAAAAGACATTGAAATGGTAAAACTTGGGAATAGTACTGAAATGTCTGGTTATATTTCAGATTCATTTCAGCTGTTATGTAACCCGTTGGCACCCAGGCAAGCCTTAGCTCAGCACCTGTATGTGATACAAGCCTGGCCACCCTTAGTTTCCACTGCAGAGACAGGAGGGACTGAATGTGGGGTCCAGACCAACAGCTCCTACTTGTGAGATCTGGGAAGCTAATTACTGTTCAGGGTGCTCTGAGATGATGTTCTGGCCATGAACTGGAGATCTGTTTTATTAACCAGCACTGGATGAGTCAGAAGTTTGACTTTGTGGCTATCTCTGTGAAATTCATCTGCCATATGAAATCAGGCTGATTAGCCCAGAGTTGAGGACAGAGTACTTAGGGCCAGCTCTTCTTCCTACTAGCCTGTGACCATGGTGCAAGTTACAAACACTCCTTCAGTCAAGAAAACAACAATCAAAAAAAAAAAACATAATCATCTGGCTTGCCAAGAGCATTGAATGTGGAACTGTAAGCAGAGCACTAAACACAGTGCCCTGCACACAGAAGGTGCCAATTTGATGCAGAAATTACTATCATTAATTTGTGGAATCCACTAATAACTAAAAGTGAGCATCAGAGCACAGTACCCAGGATCAAGGCCTATTAACCTTTGGCAAACAATGGCCACAACTTAATCTCCCAGACACAATAATGGGGGAGAATGAAGTGTGCCCAAGTGCGAGAGAGAATCAAAGCTTAGACACCCAGACAAAAACCTAAGCCCAGCGCATGAATGCCTGTAATTCTGCATAGCTGAAGCTGCTGAATGAAGCTAAGGCATCAAGCGGATTTGTGAACTCCCTGCAGGGATGGATAAAAGGTTTAATTGTCTTTTTCTTTCTTCCCTACTCTCTTAATCAGTGGGTCTCATCTGAAAGAAGCATTGAGAAAAGTAGATGGATTCTCCAGGTAGAAATTATACATAGTCAAGAGCAGAAACACTCATCACAGCAACAGATGGATCCAGAAAATCCAGAAAATCAGGCAGGCATGGGAGAAAATATGGCAGTGGTTAAATCCACAGGGGCACCTAGCACCAGACACAGGCATCATAGAATCTGGTAGTCCACCACTGATCTGGCAGCTGGAGAGTCACAGGAGATTAATTCTCCTGACTTTAACAATATGTGTTTAGGGGAAAGGAAGGGAAACGGCTTCTATCCAACAGGTAACTGTCCTCACCGTTGCATTCAGTGAGCTCCTGTATGCTGTGAGCCTGCCACAGAAAGCCTCTCAGTAATAATTATGGTGCACCACTGTGTGCAAGTCTCGTGTTCAGAGAGAAGCTTTTCTCTACAACATGGCCATGAAAAGGAAGCCAACCACTTGATTTGGCATTCAGCTGAAGAACCAGCAATCTGTTTTTACTCTGAAGAAAAACTGGCTCTAGTGGGCTCCCTGAGAGCCAGCGTGGCAGCCATTATGGGGACAATTTCTGAAGGACTTTCAAGGGTGAGTTCAATTCTAGGCAACTTTTCTCTTGTGCACTCACTTCCAGGTCTAACCTTGAAGATGATGACACTCTGCTGCTGGTTTTGTTTTGTTTTTGTTGTTTTGTTTGGGGAAACCTCCTTGCTTATGACTTCTCCCACTTAATTGCCATCACTTGAAAGAGAGGCAGATCTTTTGTAGAAGAGGACATAAAGTGTCTGCAAAGCTGTGGCATACAGTACTCAGCTGGTGGGCAACAGGGATGAACCTGACCCTCAGGACACCCATATTTATGCCCCAAAACCTTTACTTTAGATCTCACAAGAAAAGTGCAAACAAAATGCAAAGGGCTTCTAGAATGTGCACATTTTTTATTTATGTATTTTTAATTTATTTGTTTGTCAATTGATGACACCAAACCTGAGAACCTGAGTGTATTCTTGAAATTATTAACATCAGTGCTGGGCATGCTAGAACTAAAACTTTTGGCACAGGAAGGAGACAAGCTTTGAACAAAGAAATTTTAATCATAAGAAATTTTGATCATAAACCAATATGAAGCATAAATATATGTAATACACATACACACGTATATATTAAAACATGTAAAATATTGAATGTGTAGAGAGACGGCCAGATGATCTTCGCATAACTTCAGATGCCTTTCGCCATTCTACTTGCCAGAGAGGCAATGCCACATTCGTTTGTCCTCTTATTTGACTTAACTATAATCTAATGGCATCATAAGGTCCATGAGGGAGAAATGGGCTGATTTTTGCTCTCCATAAATGATTCCCAAGAACGGTTCTTGGCACATAGAGTAAATGTTTGTTGAAGTAATGAATAAAGTGCTGTGGCCCAAATTCTAACTTTGGCTACAGTTTCAGAGTATATTTCCAAATTATAACACCAGATAGTTTCAAAAATTAACTTATGTTTTCTCTAATTCTTACTAATTATTGATGATGAACAATTTACTTGGAAATTTAACATGTTTTGGAGAGAAAAAATTACAGTGAGTATCCCTTTTCTTCCCAGGACCCGCATTTCCACAGCTTTTCCTGGTTCTCACATTCTTCGTGCTGTGTGATGAGTATCTCAGTTTTGGCCAAGCTACCTGCTCAGCCCCTCTCTTATTTACCACTGGGGTTATGAGAGCAGCTCTTCTTCACTAGGCTATGGGCTCAGTGAAGCAAAACCTGCCCTGCTTTGTTTTTTTATTGCTAATTGGGTAGCTGTAGGTTTTAGAAGCAAATCCAAGATAGTGGGCTACGGCTTCTGCATCAATTGGCTTTGAGCTATTTCAGCTGGCCAGGAGCCTACTGAATGACAAACAATATACCAACTAACTTGGCTTTCTTGGCCATCTGTCTGTTGGCTAAATAACTCATCTTGGATGGACCAACTCATCACTTAGGCAGCTGGTGTTTTGTAGATTGAGTTGAACCACTTCTGGTCTACGTCCAATATTTCCTGCCCACAAAAAAATGAATTTCATAGGGCTTTGCATGAGTTTTGTAAAGTCCTCATAAGTAAAAATAGAGGGGAAAAAAGAAAAAATGATTGAGGAAATAGATGGACGAGGCTTTACAGTGAAATCATTTTAAGGCATGAGTCATTTTTTATTTTAGCCTCTTTGGCTCTTTCATTATCTCTCATTTTTCTTCTAATTTGCTTTTTCTTTTCTACCCTCATTCCTGTTATTTTCTCCTAAAGATCCTTGTCCTCTGTGCCATTCAGCCAATATTTAATTAGGACCATGTGAGGTTAGCAGACTCAAATGCCTTCAGGCCTGTGGCGTGCTTATTGTACTTTTGGTTGTCCAATGTCACAACCCCTTCTTATGACTGGGGATTCTTCCTCCTTATAAAGCAGAGCTGTCTCCTACCAGCAAAGCTTCCAGTCCAGATACTCATGTGCCAGCTTCCCTTGAGTTAGGGGGCAAGCACATGATCCAAGCTCTGCAAATCTGGCACGCCCACCTCGGAGATTAGATTAGAAGTCTCAGAGGGATCCAGGACTTCACAGAACTCCTTTTAGTGAAGGTGGCCAAACCCTCCTGTAGGAGTGGTCCCACGGTGATGGCATGAGCTGAGTGTCATTCCTCACTGCATCACCTAAACCCAGCTCCTCAACCCTTGAAGAGATTCTGTGAACCACAAGTTGGCATTGAGCTATTTCAGCTGGCCAAGAGCCTACTGAATGACAAACAATATACCATATTAGACTTTCTTTTTTGTTGAGTTTTGTCAGAGTCAGCTTTTAGTACTTGGAAATAAGAATCCAAATGCATAGTGAGGCCAATAAGGGATCATAAAGGGGTAAAACCAAGAGAAAATAACTGAACAGATGGAGAATCTGCACCTCACCTCCTGCAGGCAGCTACTGCTAAACCTTATACAATGTGAACCTCATAATATCAGATAGTTGACTTTTCTGTAGAAAGATTAATTTAGATATTTTGGTGAAAGCCCCACTATCAGATGTTAGTAACTAGTTCAAAAATTTGTGGGGGCTACCCAGAACGTGACTGCCCTTTTACACTCCCTTGGAGACTTGAACTTATTTTTAGTAACTTTCCTATATCCCATATGAGCTGTACGTTTTACCATGACTCAGTTACCTAATAGTTTTACTAGAAAATTGTAGGGGACCAAGAAGGTCTGAATGAAAAGTAACATATGTGAATAGCAAATCACCATTGCTGCCCATACCCTTCTGGTCAAACCCATTTAGCTCATCAAAATGTTTGGAATCACACGATGCTGAGGGCCATTGCCAAGCAGGAATGATGCATCAAAATTTCCTTGCCAGCGTACCCCATGTTGCTTAGAGGACATTCGATGGGACATTGAATGTATGCTTTAGTAAGGTGACCTTGCTCAAAGACCAGGGCGGATCCGGGGTTAGAGCTGATCAGGTTTGAGGAAGTTTCCCGCTCCTTGAGCTTTAGGTGTTCCCAGTTTTAGACAAGTTTAGGGTGTTCCTGGTTTAAGACAATATGGGTTTTAGGGAATTTGGAGGTTGAAGATTATTGCTGCTGGGATTAGGGTGTTCCTGCTGCTTGTTCCCGTTGAGTTCTCGTGAGATTCAAATGGGATTTGGAAATAAGCCTCGTGGAGTAGGTGAATTGTGCGGGTAGATTTGGGATTTCCCCGGAGCGTGTGTGGAGGCTGGTGTGAGTTTGGGAATAAAGAATTGCTGTTTGAATCTACAAAGCTGTGGTGGCTCGTGATTCTTGTGCCCAGCCAAGACTGTGGCAACACGAGATCTCCAGCCTCAGGTGGCACCATCCATCTCAGAAGATGGCGTCATCACCTGGTTTTATTACTCCAATCAACCACAGGCCTTGTTGTTTAGTGTCACAAACCCAGTCTTAGGATGGTGCATCTCATAGGTAGGACCTTCTGCTAAGCTACAGCTGTGGAGGAGACTGGGAAAAAAGGGTTCAAGACATTTTCAGCACCTAAAGTGGAAGATCATGCACATCCCCACTACCCATCCTTCCCTCGCCCTTCTGTGTACACTTATTAAGACTGCATTCTGGTTTCTTCCTCAATTCTCCTTCTCTCCTGTCTCTCCATCAACATAGGGAGAATCAGACAATATCTACTAAAGACTATGATTTCTGAAGAATTGGAGTGCAAATAAATATAGAATTATGAAAGGACACTTAGCCCAATTTACTATTTATTTCACATTCTCCTAGAACTATGCCCACTTGTGCTTCCCAAAGTAGACTTCTTCTCAGGATGAGCAAGGGGGCATTACAAATACTCTAAGTCCAGATACCCTGCATCACATACTGAGGACATCAGCCCTAAGCTTCCTTGGCAATTTTACTGTTCAGCTGGTGTAGGTATCTTCTCATTCTGAAAATGTAGGAGAACTCCTAGGATCTAGTTGAGACTATTCAGCACAGTGAACATTCTGTTTTTCTTGAAAGGACATGTCTTTCCAGTGGAAAGCTTTTCTCAGTCCACTTGAGTCTAATGATTGACAGGGACAATGCTAGTCATAACACTCTCCTCCTGGTTCCAGGAATGGGCTTGGGAGCCTGGCCTAGCCAATAACAATGCCTCATCCTCTTAGCCATCGTGGTTGACCCAGAGATGAGCAGGCCACCCAAGAAAAACCAGTCTGACTTGTTTGATCATGTTTTTATATTTGGAGGTAAAAAAAGGAACAAACTCTATCATCACCTTTAGGGTCAGACACTAGGGACAGCATAAGTTGAAGCCAGTGGGTGGTGATTTTCCTTATCAGCAATATAGCTATAAAAAAAGATAGCTAAGAAACAGATTAGATGAAACTTCCTAAAATGTCTTTGCCCACTCCTACATGAAGCCTCTGAACTTTGCCAAATGAAGCCCAAACAGCCTGTTTACACTTGGAATGCTTCAAGTTGTATTTCTTCCCATTGCAACAAAAACATCTGGAGTAATAGGGGGTCTTTGCTTTGAACAGAAAACAATGAGAGAATATGGGAGCAAGTGAGTTTTTGCATTTGGTAAGGTTGATCAGTAAGATGAACATTTGCCTACTCTCTTAATATCCTCAGCTCTAATCAAGAGCATGCCTTGAGTAAGCTTACCAGAAAGTAGTAATAAAGAAGTCAACCTGACCCCACACAGTGACATTAAAAAAACTCTGAAGGTTCAAAGTGACCTTTCCCGCAACTAAGTGGGGACTTTAGGCCAAGTGGGCTGGTAACAAATGCCCTTAACAAAAAAAAACACTAAAATGGTGCATTGCAAAGAACAGCAAGCCCAGCACAGCCCTTCCTGTATTCAGTTGTCGACTGAAGGAGCAGAGCAGATCCTTACTGCCTGCAGCTCCAGTGCTTCTGTCCTCTAGGCTGGACAGGCACAGAGACAAAGCTAAGCCACAAGGATTGAGAGGGGCAGGGTGTGTTCCCATTACAGATGTATACGAGACCTAAAGATTTCATCCCCCAAATTACCAATCCAGTCTCTCCAGAGATTCCTTTATGAAACTCAGTGCCAAAGAAGCCAGACTCATATGCAATTAATGGTTGTCTGTGACTTACCAAAGCCCCATCAAAACATCCTCTCCAACACCCAAGTTTGCATTGCTATGGAAACACTGTCACATCGAACAGGAAACACAAACACACACAGAGGTTATTCTCAATTCTAACAAACCATTGGATCTGCACGTGTGTGAGGTTTACGTGTGCAGCACATCCTGGAAGAGCCAACACGGGCTCGTCCTTGGCTGTGCACTTCCATGAGGCAGCATTTTCCAAAAAGAAATGGTTGGAAGCATCTTCACAAAGAGGGTCTACAGGAGTCATTCCTCTGCTGTCCCAGGGTGGGGGGTCATGTTTGATAGGTGAAACGCCAAAGAGAAGAGTGTTACAAAGCGTTCTTGCTCTTTAGTCTCCTCTCCCAATTCTCTTTCCTGGGTTTTCAATACTTGCTTCATGACCTTGAACATCCCCTTCCTCTTAAGTGCTTCAAGTCCCCGTTCTTTTATTTCTCTTTGGTCAGAAAAGTTCTGAAAGTATAACTTTCTGAATAAATAAAGCCTTGGTATAATATTTCTGCAAGTCGGTTCCTAATTCTAAGATGAAAGTTCTGCAGAAACAACATGGACCTACTTGCCTTATCTGGGAGCGGGAGGCAGGCATCTTCCTCGGTGACCCCATAGAACTCTCCAGAATTCTGATGCCTCCACTGCCACTCTAGCTTCTGGTCTTGCTACCAACATTGTCCCTGGGAGAAGCAAAGCGTTTTCTGTCTGCTCCCCCTGAAGGTGGCCGCTGTCTCCTTCACTCTCCTTGCAGGACCAGCTGAGTTTATATCTCAAATCTAACCACACCATGCTCCTGATGCACATGTCTCATCAGCTACCCATGCCCCGTCCAACCCATAGTCCTGCCTGTCCTCTGCTGTCTGTCTCCCACCTCCACACCTCAGCGCACCCCTGGCTCCTTCCAGCCACGGACGCTAAACATGGCCCTTCACTTTCCCCCGTGACCACTTCCACCGAAGGTCCATCACTGTCTCCCACCCTGGGAGGCCCTCACCTCTCAGACCATCGGGTCTGACTTCTTGATAGTTGTCACAGTTACCCTAATCAGTGTCTTGTCTTTCCTGATAGTTTGTAAACTCCATGTGATCTGTGATCATATCTATCTTGCTCAGAATTATGATTTCCATTCCCTGCACAGCATCTAGTATATAGTAGGAATTCAATTTTTGTTGTTGTTGTTGAATGAATGGATGACTTAATTAATACCTACAGGAACTTGTCACTCAGACTGTAAATCCCATAAGGGAGAATCATTTGGTTCTTTGGCTTGTTGTATGCTACAGCATATTGCATGAGTATAAATATGCATTACAGCAAATGTCCTGAGCCATAATGTAAAAGTCTTTTGAGTCCTAAGTTAAACATTTACAGGCCTCTGCCTGCAAGGAGGGGCAGGGGAATGAGCAGGTAGGAGGAGTTTTTTTTGGGAGATTGGCTTTAGACCTGAGAGTGACAGATGCCAGCTCTGTGTCAGGAGAGATGAGACCCAAGGCAGCTTGAAGAACCCTGCCAGGGTGAGAAGGGCAACATGACCTTGACAAGGGAAGTTAAGGTCATAGCAGGAGGATCCTGAAGCACAATGCTGATTCGGGAACAGGAGTCATGTGGCCATGGGGAGTGGATCTGGTCTATTGGGAGAGGAGATTTCAACAAGGGGTTCTGGACCAAACCCAGGGATAGAGTAGCTAACTGGGCTCAGTAGTCACCGAGTTCTCAAAACGTGCTTTTGAGACCTGAATGTTGGCCTAGAGGAGCCTCATTAGGCTGGGCTTCACTTGCTGATTTCTTTGATTCTCTCTCCTCCTCCAAAGATGGGGAGAGAACTGTGTGCACCCTGACCGTGCACTCAGCACTTTTTGACTCTGGGTCAGGTTGACACTGCAACTTTCTGGCTAGCCCACAAATTCCCTGCAGCCATTTTATTCACATCTGTATCTCCTGCCCATCATGGGAGAAGCACCGTGTTCACACACCGAGAATGGAATTCTAATCTCTCACTCTGGTTTCATTGCATGGTTGTGCGGGTTGTATAAATGATGTACAAATGATTTCATAAATTGCAGCATGCTTTACACATGCCTCTACTACCTCTAGTCCCGAGGCTATGTATTATTTAATATCAAATTCCCACAAGCCTAGATTCAAAAGAAGCCAAGTCTTCTCCCTCTCTCCCTTGGAGGTCCATCCATGAGGTGTGCAGGAATCCCAGGAAGCTTCATCCAGTTCCAGGTGTGCATCCAGTGAGCAAGATATTTGTGCAGGGAGTGTCCTCAGCTGTACAGTCTGAAGAACCAAAGCCCCAGCCCATGGCACCTGCCACCCAAGAGCCTCTGCTTCTTCATGACACACTGGCCTATTTCCTGCTGCTTTGGCCACTGTGGTTGATCTTCACGGTGGTGTCACCTGTGTTCTGTCCTTTCTGTTTGAACACATAGAGCTGTTTTCTCCAACACATGGGATCAAAAAGAGTTTTAGAATCATCCACACACTGTCCCCCAAAAACCCCTGCTGTCTAATGGTGCTCAGGCTAGGGGTTGGGCAAGGTCACAATTTCAAACTTCCTCCTCCCTCATGTGAACTTTATGTAGGAGGCCTTTCATCCTCATCTGCCACCCAGTCTTGGTCAAGGACATACAATTTCATGGGAAATCTTTCAATTATCTTTAACCACAAGAAAAGGAGTCAAATAAGAAAATTATCAATCAATGTCCTCTGAGGATGCCCCTATATCTCATGCATGTTGCTCAAACACCTCACAAGCCTACAAGTTGCAATACCTATGGAACTGAGGTCCAAAGGTCCATAAAACCTTCATTCCAAAAAATAGCTCAGAGCTTATTCTTCATCTTTGCAATAAGACAATACAGTCCACTATTTTTAAGATATAAAAAAAGAGTACCCCAAAGGAGAATTGAGACTTCTGCCATCAGAAAAAATAACCCAACTCACTTTTTAATAACTGGTTGTTCTTGTTCATAAAGTAGCCAAGCCCCAACTCTACAAGGGACAAGGTGTTCCACATTTTCATTATGGCAGACACATAATAAACAGTGAACAAATAATAACAAGGTGATAATGTTGATTGACACAACGTGATGTGATTGGTTAGCTGCCATGTAATTCTCTTTAGAGCTCCCATTCATTCAAGCATTTAGTCAGTGCTTGATTTTTATTTATTTGGCAACTCTGAGATGCCACAGCATACTCTCCATTCTTGCCTTCTGCCAAACATTCCTTTCATGGTCCACAAAGGAAAACCCAAAGCTCCCATGCCTCTCCCCAGTGCAGACAGCAGCTCCTTCTGCTCTTTGAGGGAAGCCCCCCACCCCTCCTCCACAGGCCCTACAGGTCAGGCCCCTGACTGCCTCTCCACAGCCCTTCTGTCCTTCCCTGGGGTTCCTGAGGGGACCACACTCCTTGTCACTGCAGAACTTCACATGAAACAGTCCCTCATCTCAGAAGAACCATCGCTTGCCTCACCTCTATTCTTCTGGAGTACCACTGTCCCCTAGAACCTTCTGTGGTGATGGGCATATTCTAGACCAGCCTCAGCTCATACAACAGCTGGTGGCCACAGGTGGAATGCAGGTGGAAATGCAGCCAGTGTAACTGAGGAACTGAATTCCAAGTTTTATTTCACTTTAATACATTTTAATAGCCACATGTGACTAGAGGCTCCACATTGGACATTGAGCTCTAGAATTCAGCTCAAGTGCCTTTCTTTGTCCTGGAATTTCATGTCCACATATATGTTAGCCCTATACTTTTAAATCAGACCTTATCCCATGAATCCCCTATGTTTTGATTGTTTGTTTACATCTTCACTTTCCTGCACTAATCAGCTATTCCGGTTAATTCAGGGGTCACGTCTGTTTTGTTGAATATTGATCCCTAAGACACAGTGCAAGTGCCTGATGTGTAGAGTAAAATAATGTTTGTGAATGAGCAAATGAATCAGTGAACGAATGAGGCTCTGTGACTGAGACTTGGGAAACTCACCACATCTCTGAGGCTCTGCTTCTTCATCAGTAACCTGTATGGGGTCCTGTCAAACTTAAGCATTCCGTAAATTTCACCTCTTAATAGAGAATGACAGAAATGTGAAGTTAGGTGGAAAGTTTTAGACATTTCTTGAGACCATTTTCCCCCCACAATAACTTTCCCTAACACATTTAAAGAAATTTAAAGTATTTTATGATCAGAAGATCAAATATGGCATGAAATTTTATCAGAGCACAGTTCTGCCACTTCATTAAGACACTTAAAATCTATACAATCCATATTTACAATTCATACTGAGATGACCATTGACAGCTTTCCCAGACTAACTGACAAGTTAAAAGTCGAGGCCTCAAAATATGAGAGACCTCCTCGTAATCACTCTGGTACTGATTTATGCAATCTAGCAACTAATAAAATATGGATCACAGAGATTTAGTAGAAATGCATAATTATCTTTTACTTCTTATTGCTTTTGGTAACAACTTCTGTGGTTTCTCAGCACGAACTCTCCCATCAGAACAAAGTAAACCACAGAAAGTGCAGAAGGGACCTCCTGGCCCAGTTGTCAAGAAGATTGTATAAAAACTTGACATTGAAGTTTTGCACTGAGCTCTGATAGTTTCAATCCAACTTAAACTTTGGAAGAGTCCTGTATGCAGTGCTAGGTTATTGTTTATTGTTAATATTATGAGTTTAGAGAAATGCAGTCACCTTCGTATTTAAGATCTGTCCTTCCCACAGTGCCCAAGCCACGTGGAGACCTTGCCTCCCCTTTGTCTTGGGCAAATGTTGATACTGACAAGTTTCAACATGACAACTCAGCACCGTGGCCAGATGCACTGAAAATGGAGGAAAACTGCTTATGTTCTCAACCTCTTTGCACTTAGTTTCTCCTTCTGTAAAATGAGGATAACAATAGTACCTACCCTGAGGTGTGGCATGAGGATGAAATGAGGTACTCATCACAAATAAAGGGCTCAGAGTGTCAGCCATGAAGGCCACTGCGTGGCTCTGACAGGTTGGCTGTGGGTGGGGGGTTGCACAACATGATAGGACTGGGAACCCTGGCCACGCCTTCCCCACTGTGAAGTGATCTAACATGGTGCTAGGCCAGCGGCTCTGCTGAGGGACACAGCACTGTAGCGCTGCTGATGATGGTGCTGGCCAAGGCTCCGTGACACAGGTCAAGACAAAACGCTGTGCTTTCCCTATGAAAAGAGACTGGGTCATCCACTTACATCCAGTGGCTGGCTAGACTCCTGGGGATCACTGCCTGCTCAGGGTCCGTCCACTCCCTGCAACTGTCAGATTAGACATCCAGAGGGGGCACAGTGAGGGCAGCTTTGGGGACTGAAGAGCTTCGTGTATCTTCCCACCCCACCATCTCAGCCATGTCCCATGCAGTTTTCAGGCCAGCACCAGGTGCTGGAAGACCTGGATGACCTCAACTAGCGGACCTCTTCCTTCTCCTTGGCTGTTCAGTACTTCTTCTCCCATGGCTGCTCTCTGGGGCCCTTGGTATACAGCACAAAGATCTTCACAATTCACCTCTACTCCCATGAAGTCACCTCTGAGCTACTTCCCCAAACCATTTGATCCCATCCTTTCAACCTCTCTCCTTTAAGATTCCCAATCAACCACCCAAGCCAATCCTCAAAGCCCCACTGTCCTTACTCTACCAGAAGGGAACATCTCTACACAAAGTGGACAACTGGGTGGCCGTGCACAGCTCTGCCATCGCAAGCCTGCTCTTCTACTTTCTGGGGCATCCCGGAGGGGGCAGCAGCTTGCTCCCACAGGCCCAATCAGTGCTCCCATGAAACAATTCTGTTCCCCTCCATCCTTCATCAGCAGGTTGCAAGAGAGCCTTCATGTGGCATCCTGTGAATCAATAGGTAAGCAAGGCATGAACCCTGGAAAATGGCACGGAGGCTGGACCACCCACCAACAGAGCTTACTTGTGCCCCTGGCCTTGTTCCTTCCTGGCCACGGACATCTTACTGTATGCACTACTATTAGGTATGATAGATCTTAGATCATTTTGGTAGTCCTAGCCATCTGGTCACCTGATGTCCAGTGGTTAGGGATCCATGTCCACCAGGGCCAATAGACTTCCAGGAGCTGATTTTAATATAGCAAGTAATTCTCTCCTGCAAATGGCTTGGCTGCGCTCCAGCAGTAGAGGACTCCACACTATTATTTTCCTACTAGACTGTGCCACAAACGCAAATCTGCATCTTTCCCCACCTGATAGTTTCAATGCCACATGAACTGGAAGGCCATGTAGCCCTGGCATCAGGACAAGCTGCCCTGCTGTCTGGACCTCTGCAGAGCTTTTCTTGCTATTGATCCTGCTCAATGCTGGATGCTCTGAAGTTGTGATGTCCACTTAGTTTCCCACCTTGATAAAATGTGGTCCAGCCTTTACTCTTGACCAGTCCTTGGGTGCAGGCCACTGCCTGGGCAAGGAGGCTCTCTTTAGTCAAAGGAAATTTCCAGAGAACTACTCGACTGGGAACCTTTGACCTCCAACACTCCCAGGAGCTGGAGAAAGAATGCCTCCATCCTTAAAGAGGGAGAGGGGTGACACAGCGCGGCATCCACTGTACAGACAAGAAGTCTGCAGAGAGAGAATTAAGAGACACACGGTGGAAGGTGGAGCCATGTATCTCAAGTGAGAGAAAGAAACAAGAGACTTAGACAGACAGAAGTTCTCCCTGAAAACTGGTTTCTCTAAGTGCCTCTACTACTTTAAAATAACTTTCTTTTCTGTGAACTAACCCAACTGGATTTATGCCTCTCACATCTACACATTTCTGTGTGTCTATAGGATTTTCTATCTAATGGTTGTATGTAATTTCAAAGAAATGGTAGGAAGATAGTTCAAAGGTTAGCACAGTACATTCGTTGTTAATTTAAAAGGCCCTTTTAGCTTTACTTCAGTTTAAATGTAACATGAGAAAATAAAAAGGCCTCAGGATGTGTGTACAGTAAGAAAAAAATCTCAAGAGTTCTTTCTATTATATTCATAATATATTTTTCACATATCCCCAAGGCCTTTCACATACTGGTCAGTCACATACAGCAAGCAATATGAAAGTTCATGAAGTTTTGCAGTATAACATTGTTATCCTTCCAAGCTATTTCTAAGAATTCTGTCTGCTTTATTGAAAACATCAAGGAAAATGAATATGTCTTTTTAAACCCAGAACTTGAAATGACACTGGACTCAAAAGATCAAGTTTATGTAGGCAGGAGTTATGTGTTATGGCTTCTGTTTATCTGCAGTAGAGCTGTCAAGGTGAAAGGGGTTGTGTGAGAATGACCTTAGGCCTGAGCCTAATCAACTCCTGTAATGTCAGATTCATGGGACCCCAATAGACCTCCAGGAGTTGAATCTGATGCAATCACACAAGAGTGTTTATTGTAAGCTCAAGCCTGGACTCACAACCATTTCAGATGCAGTGGTTCCAAAGAGTGAGTCTCCACCCTTAGTTCAGTGAAAATTAATAAATTTTGGGGGATACTGTATGCAACACAACATCACACAGCCAATCATATCACATCACAGAAAAGTCAAACAACAACTCCTAACATTGATAGCATAGTCATTGGCAGGAATAAGTTGGGTAAGGGTGATTGATTAGTTCAAGTTCTGGATACATTTGAACTAAGTTGCATGGTAACTTTAGACTTATAAGAATAAAATATAGAAAATTTATTTATATCATTTAATTTTCTATAACTGGACCTGTTATCAATTCATGTAGCCACTGTAATTATGTCCATGTCATTCCACCATTTTTTCTACCCCAATAACCCTTCTCCATGCTCCCCTTTGCCAAATTCACAGTTCCTCCATTCTTCCTATTCCCCACCCCCATCATATACCAGAATCCACTAATCAGAGAAAACATTTGGCCTTTAGTTTTTTGGGATTGGCTTATTTCATTTAGCATAAGCCAATCCCAATTTCTTAATTTTTAAAAAATATTTCTATTTAGTTGTAGTTGGACACAATACCTTCATTTTATTTGTTTATTTTTATGTGGTGCTGAGGATCGAACCCAACACCTTGCATATTCTAGTCAAGCACTCTAATGTTGAGCCACAACCCCAGCCCCTCCCAATTTCCTAATATTTTAATGTAAATGTATTTTAAAGTTTCTAATAATATGCATATACAGGATGTTTGTTTTTTAACATATTTTCCTATTTATTTACCATGGTGGGAGATACATATTTAGTCTCATATACCTTCATCCTCTTTATATTTCATTATATCAATAGTCTATAGTTTTTGTGATTGTATGTGACTCACAGTTAAACAATACAATGTAACACTGTACTACGATTTGATTTCTTTCTCATTTACTTTTTAAGTTTTTTTTTTGTGTGTGTGTGTCTGTGTGTAATTAATTCTCCACTGTTGCTTTTCACACAGTTTTGAGTTTTATATGGATAATTTATCTGTTTATTCTCACAATTTTTTCCCAGAGCAGTTATATATTCTCATAATATCGACCCTCTTCATATCATTTATCAGTTTCATGTTGTGTGTTCTAAGTGACATCTTCTTTGGAGCCTATCATTCTCTTTCATCTACCAAGACTGAATGTTAAGCTATACCATGGTAGTAACTTGTGCCTCTCCATCACCATCATCATGGGCATCCCTTTATTGTGACTACTGGTGTGAAATTCTTGTGTTTCCATTTTTCCTTGCTTACATGGAGCACATTATTTAGTAACTTCCCAAAGGACTGTGAATGGAATACATACATGTTTTTGAATAAGCCTTTCCTCTTTCTTTATCTTCATTCTGATTTAGATAATTATAGCATTCAAGATAAGAAAGATAGGGCTGGGCATATAGCTCAGTGGGTAGAGTGCTTGCTCACATGCATGAGGCCTTGGATTCAATCCCCAGCACCACAAAAGAAAAAAAATAGAGAAAATGTTCCCCAATAATTTGAAGGTATTATTTTCTAAAATTATTTTAGATTCAAAAGATGACTTGAGTTAGATTTCCATTTTCTTTCCTGAGAACTATTTTAATTTTCTCCATAGATATCATTGGGAGAATTTTCCATCCCCTTTAATAGAATTTCTTGATCATTTATATTGGATTAGGTATATTTTTACCAATTTATCTGGCTAGCTTCTAAATTCTCTTAGTCTACAAATTTAGAATTTTTTCTTCTATGATATTTTTCTTCTGATTTACTTCATTCTTCCAGTAATAATAATGTTAATATTATATATGTTAATAAGTCTTCTTCCACTATCTTTTACTTTCATTTCTTATTTTTTATTTGTTTATTTTTCTGTCTTCCTGAGAGTTTTTGCTGCAATATCTGATAAAACCCATTCCAGAAGGTCATATTTAAGTAGGTATGTTGGAAATCTGATCAGAGTCATACCTGTCCAAACTACATGGCTACCATAATTAGTTGGTGGTAATATGAAATATCAGTTTATAAAGGTGTTTTTCCTTAGAGTAGTCAATTTCCTAAAGAGGACTTCTCAAACCTCTTAAAGATTGGAAAATTAATACTTTTGTACCTGGTGAGAGAAGAGAATCGCTGCTCTTATCATTCAGTGTTTAGTTATTCACTTCATTTCTCTGTGTTCAGTATTTATCCTGGGTTCTTTGGTACTATAGTCCTTTTGGAGAAAAACTGTAAGAAGACCTAAAGCCTATTTAAAAATTCTTGTTTTCAACCCCTTTTCTCACCCCTAATTTGTTAGATACTCAGTGCCTTCATTCTTAACATTTCTTGCTTTCCTTTAAGAATCATCAGCTGATTTCTGTCTTCCTGCCATTAACAAATTGTGTTTTATTTTTTGTGACTTTTGATATGTAACACATATCCGTCTGCATACAGTAAAAAAAATTTGTCTAGTTCTTTCACCTTTGTTTTTTCCTAGCATCAATGTTTTTATTATTATTATTAATATTATTTTTAGTTGTTCTCATGTTATGGAGGTTTCAGATGGAAACTTGATAAATATTTATGTATAATCCACTGTGTTTCATTGTATCCTGAATGCATGTTTTGATTTCCTCTATAATATTATCTTTACTAATTTATACAAAGTGAACACATTTATAAATAAAACACATATTATCCATCCTTACATTACTATAGTTTCAAAAATTATTTATTAACTACCTATAGCATGTCAGGTAATGTTTCAGGAATGTTAGATACATCATTGAAACAGGGAATTAATGTTCCTTCTACATGGAGCTTACTTTATATAATCAGATGGATTTTAATAAAATAACAATAATGATATTATTAAGAAACAGAGAGCAATGAGTGATGTGAACATGAGACACTGGAATTCTTGTGCATTGCTGTTCAAGATGTAGAGTTTTATAGCCACTTTGGGAAATTGTATGAGAATAAATGGAATCAACATATAATCTAGCAATTTCATTTCTTGGTATATATGCATAAAAGGAGAAATCAGAGACTCAAAAAAAGTTTATCATCATGTTCACACACATTATTCATGATAGCCATAAAATGGAAGCAACCAGGCTTTTATCAGTGGATGAATGGATGAACAAAAATATTGTAAATGTACACCATAGAATATCACTGAGCCCTTAGGAGGAAGAGGATTCTTACACAGGATAGAGCATGAACAAAACTTGAGTCATTACTCAATGAAATAAGCCAGTCACCAAAACACAAATATTGTGAAGAAACTCTGTGATCCTTCATATGATATACCCAGATTAGTTAAATTCTTAGAGAAATAAACTAGTATGCTAATTGGCTGGTTGGGAAAGAAGGAAGAATGGCAGTAGTGTTTAAAGGATACAGAATTTCAGTGTGAAAAATGATTTTTTTTCTGGGAATTGTGGCGGTGGTTCTACAACAATGTAAAAGTACTAAATGTTATAGAAATTTACATATAAAATGATAAATTTGGGGTATGTTGTTAGCCCCCCCCACACACACACACAATTAATGCTTAGGGTAGAAGAATTGAGAAGATGCCACCTGAAGAAATGCTTGACTAAGGTGACAGGCTTAGTCATGCTGACGTCCCCAAAGAAAGAGTGCGGCCAAGAGAAGAAGCAGAATAAAAATACAAATCAAAAAAGATTTTGAAGTTGAAAACTGAAAATGGACATTGTATGTAGCAAGATACCCATAAATGTAGTTAATAGTAGTTAATAGAAAAGAATAAGTTTCATGGGGTGTTGTGCTAAATGCCTCTTTTTAGGAGGTACTCAGGAGAAATGGAGAAAACTTTATCTTAAAACACTACATAAAATTAAAACCATAAATTTGGAGTTAAAAGAGTTTCCTTTCTATTTTTTTCCAACTGAATAGAAAAAAATTAAGGAGGAATTTAGTAATAAAGCAAAGAGGGTTGATAGATTTGCCTAAGATTTTGCAGCATGTATACACAGTGCAATAATGAGTTCTTTTCTTACTCTAACACAGAATCTATTGCACCGATTTTTCACAGAGCTTCTCATGTACTAAAGATACTTGGTTCATGTATTTTTAGAATCTCTATTTGGATCACAGAGTTTCTTCTTTGTAGTTGAGGATGTACATAATATTAAGACCAGATTTTGATACTGTTTTGAAGGTGCAACCAAGCTATCATGAATCTTATTTAACATTTATTAAACATTTCCATTCTTCTTCAATTCTAAGTAAATTAAATGAAATGTTTTCCAGGATGCTTACTACAAGGAGGCAGTGTCCTATTATGGGGTGTTGCACTATAATCTACTTTCATCTCATTACTGCTATGCCACTCTTAGTCTTTAATTATGATTAGACAGTTAGATACCAATGGTTTCCTAATAGATTTTCTTACAAAACTTTATTGGGGAAAAGTTTTGTCTTTGTTCCTTTCTCTTCCCTTTGAAGCATAAATGACTTACTTTAAAAATCCATTAATTTGTCAGGTGCACTGGTGTACAACTGTAATCCCAGTATCTTGGGGGCTGAGGCAGGAGGATTGAGAGTTCAAAGTCAGCCTCAGCAAAAGCGAGGAGCTAAGCAACTCAGTGGAGACAAAATAAGACTGGGGATATGACTCAGTGGCTGAATGCCCCTGAGTTCAATTCTTGGTACACTAACCCCACAAAAGAAGTCCATTAATTTGAATATCTTTTCAATATCATAAGGTTTTTGCTGATGACATCAACAGATATCAGTAACTGTTTAAATGTTGAAAAAAAAATAACCTGATAATGAAGAGCCTCAACCTTTTTTTTTTCTTTGGGATGAATTACTTTTATGGTATTTCAAGTTGTTATAAAACATAAACCTGGATGATGGCAGTAGTGTCCTAATTGGTCTATTTGGCTGCAGATTCTCCCATCTGCACTACCAGGCACACACTTCTGTGTGATTAATCATATTAAATTGCAGTTCTCACTGAATCACCTTCTTGCTTTAGAAATGGGGTTTGCTAACTAAATATTTGCTCCATTGAATTGATTAAGGAGGTAAATGTGTATGTGTGTCTACATAAAAATAGAGAGCTATGTTTTCACTGCATCAAGAGAGTATATTTTTCACTAAATTTATAACCAATGTTCTTAACAGTCCATTATGCGAATAGCTGTTTTTCACATTATTTTTTTCCTCCCAAGTGATAAATTTCTTGTTGACCTTACAAAGAATCCTCAGATGGTCAAAGATTACATATGCACATCCTGGGGTATTATCTCTAGAAGATGCATGGATCATAAAAAGTTACTTGAAATGTCTTAAGATTTTAGTGTGGGTGACTGTGTTATGTATTGATGTGTGTTTAAGTATATATCTTTATGTCACATTCATATGACTTTTCTAACCCTTCATCCTAACACTGAGTTTGTCCCCAAAATGCAGATAGAATTGCAATTTTTAGCTTTAATTGTTTAACTATTCTCTTACTGAAAAAAAAAGATGTAAGCAAAAACAAAATTGAAAAATAAGTGTGAAAATTTATGAAACAACTATTTTCATATATTAGATATCATGTAGAACAAAAGTCTGATCACTTAGAGCAAGAAATCACATGAGACAATTCTTAAAATGGCTCTGGTTTTCTATCTGAAAAAACTTTCCTGAAAGGGAAAAATGATTCAGTGCGGAATTTTGCAATTTTACTGAGATAAAGAAAGAAATACAGATTTTGAGGCAAAACACAAAGTCACCTTTACCATGTAGATTAACACACTCGCAGATGCTAGGACTAGGGTCATGAACACCTTGGAGGAAATGACAGTACTTTTGTGGATCTTATCAACTGAAAAGTAGAGCAATGAAACTTATGCAAAGATTATAATCAATTAGATATAGCTCCAGCAATGAAAGATGATTTTTCTCTCTATTAAACCCATTGGCAAAAATGATTATACAGTTACAATATGATACAAAAATGATAAATTATTATAAGAAAAATATGAAAACAATGGGAAGGGAAACTGAAGATATGAAAAAGAGATTAATGTGAAGATATAGAGCTGAAAACATAATGCCTAAAAGGGGAAAATTACTCAAATTAACATCAATATACACATGATAGTAGAAAACATGAACTAATTTAAATTCGTAAAGAGAGAAGCTCTTTAAACTGAGGCTCAGAGAAGAAAAAAGTTCTAAAGTAGTCTTAGCATATGTGTAATTAAAACCTAAAAAGAGCAAGAGAGAACAAAACCGTACCTGAAGTTTCTCTAGCTGTGATATAGTCTACAAACTCACAGATCCAAGAAATATAAGAAGATATTGATGATGATAATAACAATACATCAAGATATATTATAATTACATCGTTGAAAACCAGAAACATTGAAAATAAGTAATACAAAGAAAGTGTTAAAGACTCCAAAAAGGAAGGACTAGAAAATAATAAAAGTTTTGATTAAGAAAACTTTTGTTAGAAAGTGGTATTCAATCCCTAAAAAACAAATATCAAATGTCTTCTTTGATATAATGAGAGCAACTATGAACAGAGCAAGGAGGAAGAGCAGGAAGAAAAGACTAACATTTAACAGAGTCATGAGATGGGAGGGAAAGGGAGAGAAAAGGGAAATTGCATGGAAATGAAGGGAGACCCTCATTGCTATACAAAATTACATATAAGAGGTTGTGAGGGGAATGGAAAAATAAACAAGGAAAGTAATGAATTACAGTAGATGGGGTAGAGATAGAAGAAGGGAGGGGAGGGGAGGGGAGGGGGGATAGAAGGGGATAGGAAAGTTAGCAGAATACAACAATTACTAATTGGGCATTATGTAAAATTGTGGATGTATAACCGACGTGATTCTGCGATCTGCATTTGGGGTAAAATTGGGAGTTCATAACCCACTTCAATCTAATGTATGAAATATGATATGTCAAGAGCTTTGTAATGTTGTGAACAACCAATAAAAAAATAAAAAATTAAAAAAAAAACAATAAAAGCTAACCAGAACAGTAAAAAAAAAAGTGGTATTCAAAAAGCAGCATCAAGATGTCTATAATATACTTTAAAATTATTTATCATGACCAATTGTTTCTCAGAATATTTTCATAAAGAAAGAAAGTAGAGATATTAATCAATTTTCCAAACATTTGAAAACTGAATAACAAAGTTCTAAAAAAGAATTCAAAAGTTCAAAATACAATTACAAAAAAACAGCTCTTCAGGAATGATAGTAAGCTTTTTAACTAAATGGAAAAAAAAAAGCACAAACACAAAACAACATATCCAAGATACAGTGATTAGGAGAAAATGTATGCATTTCTTTCTGTTTTTGAGAAGGTATGGGAGGTGGAGTAATGCAACCAAGTTGACTCTAACCCTAAGGATGTCCAAAACCTAATCTCAGAATTTGGAAAAATTTTTTTTTACATAATAAGATTATGTGATTAAATTAATAGCTTTGTGATAAATTCTTCTGGGTTATCTAGGTTGGCTTAATATAATAGCAATAGTCTTTATTAATAAAAGAGGGGGACAGGAGAGTCAGGTCAGCTTGAGCAAGACTCAACCACCCATTGCTAGTTTTAAACATTGAAGAAACCACAAGCCAAAGGATATGGGAAGCTTCTAGAAACTGGAAAAGATGAGAGAGTGGGACAATTTACAACCTCAAGTAGAAATTCAGCCCTTCCCTGGACTAGATGACAGTCCAGTGAGCTTTGGACTCTAGCCTCCAAAAACTGTAATATGTTTATTTTGTTTTAAACTACTACATATGTGGTAAATTATTCGAGCAACAAAGAGAGACTGATACAGCGGTTTCATAATTTTTGTCATAGAATATTTATTAATATAAAAATAGGTTTCAAACAAGTGGAAATGTGCTCTAAGAAGCATAAAATAATTCTGAAGATATATGGGAAAGTTATTTCCACCTTCTCACTTTTTGACAATGTTAAAGTGTAGAAATGAACAACAATATAATAATTGAGTTTTTTGTTGTTTGTTCAGTTTGGTTTTTATTTGTTTAGGTACCAACTTGAAGAAAGGTGTATAAAATTGAGGAATTTTCTAGAAGAAGAAATGTATAATGCTGCAGTCTGGCTGGGCACAAAATCACAAGCCACTCAAGCAGGAACAAACTTTATTCCTGAAACTCCCGCAAATGCCATGCACTCTCCCGGGAAATATGCAGAACCACACACACAGTGTTCTCCCCGGGCCACACTACACCAACAAACAAATCCCTCCTCCAGAAATCTCTTGTATCGCACTTCCCCAACCAGTGGGAACTCTCCGGGAGTCCCACTAGAGCTCCAAAGTAGCAGGCCAAGGTGGACAACAGGGGTCTAATATCCATTTGAATGCAGATTTTAACATAATCATATCATCTCAATGGCTTGCTGGCATCACCTTTCAACCAAAAATGCCTTACATGATTCCTACTTGGCTATGGCTCTCAGCAGTATAAGAATAAATTTTATGAAGAACATCCTATTGTCCTTCCAGCAGTCATTCTAAAGAGTTTCAATTATGTGAGATACGTGACTATTTTGAGTCGTTTATGTTGGAGATGAAATTGAGAGAGCACACTTCCTACTTCCTTGTTATGTAGGGATCCTAAATTTCAAATAGCTCTGTCAACTCCAGAGGCTTATCTTGAACAGAACTGGTTTAGATTATGAATTTAAAGTGGATAAACACAAACTACTGTTCCTGAGTTCTTAATTTTTCAATCTATATCTACCATACAGAGCTCAAGAGTTAACAACTAGAATCAACAAATGGGACTTACTCAAACTAAAAAGTTTTTTCTCAGAAAAAGAAACAATAAGAGAGATAAACAGGGAGCCTACATCCTGGGAACAAATCTTTACTCCATAAACTTCAGATAGAGCCCTAATATCCAGAGTATACAAAGAACTCAAAAAATTAGACAATAAGATAACAAATAACCCAATCAATAAATGGGCCAAGGACCTTAACAGAAACTTCTCAGAGGAGGACATACAATCAATCAATAGGTACATGAAAAAATGCTCACCATCGCTAGCAGTCAGAGAAATGCAAATCAAAACCACCCTAAAATACCATCTCACTCCAGTAAGATTGGCAGCCATCATGAATTCCAACAACAACAAGTGCTGGAGAGGATGCGGGGAAAAGGGCACATGTGTTCATTGTTGGTGGGACTGCAAATTGGTGCAGCCAATTTGGAAAGCAGTATGGAGATTTCTTAGAAAGCTGGGAATGGAACCACCATTTGACCCAGTTATTCCCCTTCTTGGTCTATTCCCTAAAGACCTAATAAGAGCATGCTACAGGGACACTGCTACATCAATGTTCATAGCAGCACAATTCACGATAGCAAGATTGTGGAACCAACCTAGATGCCCTTCAATAGATGAATGGATAAAAAAAATGTGGAATTTATACACAATGGAGTATTACTCTGCATTAAAAAATGACAAAATCATAGAATTTGGAGGGAAATGGATGGCATTAGAGCAGATTATGCTAAGTGAAGCTAGCCAATCCCTAAAAAACAAATGCCAAATGACTCCTTTGATATAAGGGGAGTAACCAAGGACAGGTTAGGGACAAAGAGCTTGAGAAGAAGATTAACATTAAAAAGGGATGAGAGGTGGGAGGGAAAGGGAGTGAGAAGGGAAATCACATGGAAATGGAAGGTGATCCTCAGGGTTATACAAAATTACATATAAGAGGAAAGGAGGGGTAAGACAAGATAATACAAGTGGAAGAAATGATTTACAGTACAGGGGGTAGAGAGAGAATGGGGGAGGAGAGGGGAGGGGAGGGGGGATAGTGGAGAATAGGATAGACAGAAGAATACATCAGACACTAGAATGGCAATATGTAAATCAATGGAAGGGTAACCGATGTGATACAGCAATCTGTATACGGGGTAAAATTGGGAGTTCATAACCCACCTGAATCAAACTGTGAAATATGATATATTAAGAACTATGTAATGTTTTGAACGACCAACAATAAAAAAAGAGGAATAACAAATAAAAAATGTAATAAAATAAAATGGATAAACACAAACTACTGTTCCTGAGTTCTTAATAATTTTTCAATCTATATCTACCATACAGAGAATATTCAATAGAAGAAATGTCTATAGAGAACTAAGTAAAACTGTATAATATCAGTGAAATTTAAAATCAGCCTTTGGTCACCTTTATTTGTCCCTAAGGGCTCCTGTTCTGACCATAAAAATATATCCATCAGATCTTCGACTTTCTGATTATCAGTCATAAATTAACTGGCATCCTCAGATGCTACACTGGGAAACTCAACACCACCTTCCTCTGGAGGCCAAGCTTCTGATGAGCCTTTCCCAGTCAACAATGGTCTATGGCAGGATCCTAAACCAAACTGGTTTCCAGGAGGACTGGTAATTTTCTGATGATCACGTCTGTCTCAAGGACTTGGTTAAAACTTTCTTCAAATTACATTGTACTAAAAACATCTTCTTCACTTCTTTGCTTTTCCCCCTTTTCTTTATTTTTGTTCTTCACAAATGACAGAAACATATTACATCTAAGTCTCTCCCACTCCTTCCAGTTCCTACCCTATATCCCCAAGTAAGTGTCTTACCAAATCCTGGTGTATATATTTTGAAAACCTCAGTTAATGTACCTCTCCACAATTTGCCACCCAATCCTCATTGTGATTAATAATAGTAATGAATATATGTATTGAAACATCTGTAAAAGCTACTACCTAAAGCTCAATTTAAAAATGAAATAAAGCAGATAAAATTAAAGGTGACAACAAGAAAAATATCATCAAGGAATAACAAAAAATTTCAGTAACAACATCAATGAAAAATAAAAGTGCATATTCTCATTTAATTGATCTCATGAAATTTTGTTCCTTCACAATGAGCAAGTTACATGTTAGCAAGCTTCTATTTCAAATTTTTATTCAGAGAACAATGGTCAAAAGCATGAGGTAAGGCAAGTAAAAGTTAAAATACATAAACACATGAGGTGGTGGGGAATTGTGCATAAGTCCATGAATAGTTTTATCTATTTCTATATCATTAGTGATAGAAAATGAATTTAACAAGATGTATTTAACTCCCTATTAAGTTGACCATGCATTTCAATGTGACAGAGTCTAAGATATATAAAAATTCTTAGAGTTTATTAAACTTAAAATATAGCTATTTTAATCTACACTTATTATATGATTCATGAAAGACACTATAATGTAAGTTATCTGTGCTCAAACTCTACTCTGGTTTTGAATTAAGCAACTTAAACCTCATTACTCTGTTCATGTTCCTTAAGATATCATTAAGTTATTTCTATGGTACAATTAACTTTATTCTGACTAGCCATAAAGAGCTTACCTTATATTATGGGACTTATAAAGGGTGCCACATTAGACAATGTATCAATTTAACTTTTCAATTTTTAAAATGTTCTATGTGTGATTTAAATGAAAACAGCGTTATACACAGAGTCTTTAAAGTCAAATTTCCATGTTGAAAGATACAAGAAACACCGAGAATGTCTTAGCTAAGTGCTCTAATTTTTATCCTCTTTTTCTATCTGATACAAAAAATGCTGCCATTGTGTTTAATATGTTTTATGAAAGGATGGTGTTTCTATTAAAATGCAAATATAAACTCTGAAATCTTTTCATATTTAAGCTTCAATATAAATGAATTTATTTGAAGCATGCAAATTGACCTCTATATCCTACAAATTTTGCAAAGAATAGTGAGAAAATAGTACAAAGAATAGATTGATCAGGAAATGTGGGATTAGAATCCTCTGCAAGAAAACCTGGAGCTCATCCCACACATTACAAAAGTGAGTATTGTGCATGGTAGAAACATATTGCCATCAGATATCTCCTTAATTTTGTTGTCCAAGGATTTTCCTATTGCTGACAAAATAAAAATCAGTGTTTCTTCACAATATTGTATGGTTTTAAATATTCTGCCATGTCTAATGTAGTATCAATAACAGAGTCCAAAAATGTTTCTCCAATATTTCTAATCTTTTCTGCTTTCTAATAAACCTATAAAGATTTACCTGGACACACTGATACAAACAAAGAGGCTTTGGTTTTATTTCCAAAGTAGTTATTGGCCTCTGAATGAATCCCAGTGATGTGTGGGGCTTTAGGATGAGCTCCAAAATGATACAGTTCAATCTTAACGGTTGTGAGTTTTATCAATGTCCCTCATGTAGAAGTAGCTCATTAATTCTAAGGGCTGCATGACATTCTAATAAGTGAACAGATTATAATTTATTTACCCATGCTACTGTTTATAAATGCAAAATGTTTTTGTGTTTCTTGCTTCTATTTCCTGTGAATAATAATCAATGAGCATGTTTGTATGTGTATATGATACCCATGCATCTCTTTCTTTCTTTTTTTCTTTGTCTTTTTTTGTGAGATTCATGCTTAGGAATGAAAATGCTGGGTAATGCAACACATATATTTGGTACTGATAGATTGTCTTTGAATGTTACATAGTAAAAGTAACCAAAATTTTTCCACATCATCAGTATATGAGAACAACATTTGCCACAAAATCTGACAACATGTATCACCAGCATTTGGAGTCTCTTTAGATTTTTAAACCTTCTATGATCTAATCAGAGTTATCTCATAGGGTTTTGTTTTAATTGTTTTATTTTTTTTTTGCTTTTTTTATTGTTGGTTGTTTAAAACATTACATAGTTCTTGATATATCATATTTCACAGTTTGATTCAAGTGGGTTAGGAACTCCCATTTTTACCCCGTATACAGATTGCAGAATCACATCAGTTACACTTCCATTGATTTACATATTGCCATTCTAGTGTCTGTTGTATTCTGCTACCTTTACTATCCTCTACTATCCCCCCTCCCTTCCCCTCCTCTTTTCTCTCTCTACCCCCTCTACTGTAATTCATTTCTCCCACTTGTATTATTTTTCCCTTTCCCCTCAATTCCTCTTGTATGTAATTTTGTGTAACCCTGAGTGTCTCCTTCCATTTCCATGTGATTTCCCTTCTCTCTCCCTTTCCCTCCCACCTCTCATCCCTGTTTAATGTTAATCTTCTTCTCATGCTCTTTGTCCCTACTCTGTCCTTAGTTATTCCCCTTATATCAAAGAAGACATTTGACATTTGTTTTTTAGGGATTGGCTAGCTTCACTTAGCATAATCTGCTCTAATGCCATCCATTTCCCTCCAAATTCTATGATTTTGTCATTTTTTAATGCAGAGTAATACTCCATTGTGTATAAATTCCACATTTTTTTTATCCATTCATCTATTGAAGGGCATCTAGGTTGGTTCCACAATCTTGCTATCGTGAATTGTGCTGCTATGAACATCGATGTAGCAGTGCCCCTGTAGCATGCTGTTATTAGGTCTTTAGGGAATAGACCAAGAAGGGGAATAGCTGGGTCAAATGGTGGTTCCATTCCCAGCTTTCCAAGAAATCTCCATACTGCTTTCCAAATTGGCTGCACCAATTTGCAGTTCCACCAACAATGAACAAGTGTGCCCTTTGCCCCACATCCTCACCAGCACTTGTTGTTGTTTGGCTTCATACTGGCTGCCAATCTTACTGGAGTGAGATAGTATTTTAGGGTGGTTTTGATTTGCATTTCTCTGACTGCTAGCGATGGTGAGCATTTTTTCATGTACTTGTTAATTGATTGTATGTCCTCCTCTGAGAAGTGTCTGTTCAGGTCCTTAGCCCATTTGTTGATTGGGTTATTTGTTATCTTATTGTCTAATTTTTTGAGTTCTTTGTATACTCTGGATATTAGGGCTGTATCTGAAGTGTGAGGAGTAAAGATTTGTTCCCAGGATGTAGGCTCCCTGTTTATCTCTCTTATTGTTTCTTTTTCTGAGAAAAAAACTTTTTAGTTTGAGCAAGTTCCATTTGTTGATTCTAGTTATTAACTCTTGTGCTATGGGTGTCCTATTGAGGAATTTGGAGCCTGACCCCAATGTATGTAGATCATAGCCAACTTTTTCTTCTATCAGACGCTGTGTCTCTGATTTGATATCAAGCTCCTTGATCCATTTTGAGTTAACTTTTGTGCATGGCAAGAGAAAGGGATTCAGTTTCATTTTGATGCAAATGGATTTCCAGTTTTCCCAGCACCATTTGTTGAAGATGCTATCCTTCCTCCATTGCATGCTTTTAGCCCCTTTATCAAATATAAGGTAGTTGTAGTTTTGTGGATTGGTTTCTGTGTCCTCTATTCTGTACCATTGGTCCACCCGCCTGTTTTGGTACCAGTACCATGCTGTTTTTGTTACTATTGCTCTGTAGTATACTTTGAAGTCTGGTATCGCTATACCACCTGATTCACACTTCCTGCTTAGCATTGTTTTTGCTATTCTGGGTCTTTTATTTTTCCATATGAATTTTATGATTGTTTTCTCTATCTCTACAAGAAATGCCGTTGGGATTTTGATTGGCATTGCATTGAACCTATAGAGAACTTTTGGTAATATCGCCATTTTGATGATGTTAGTTTTGCCTATCTATGAACAGGGTATATTTTTCCATCTTCTAAGATCTTCTATATCTCTCTTTAGGGTTCTGTAGTTTTCATTGTATAAATCTTTCACCTCTTTTGTTAGGTTGATTCCCAAGTATTTTATTTTTTTTGAGGATATTGTGAATGGAGTACTTGTCCTCATTTTCATTTCAGAGGATTTCTCATAGGGTTTTAATTTACATTTTCTTGGTGGCGGTAATTACTTTCTTTTGTAAAGTGCCTATTTAAGGATTTGCCAATTTTAAATATTTGTTTAACTTTCATTTCTGATTTAAAGTAAAGAAAATGTTCAGAAACATTATTCTAAGCAAAATATTAGTAAATTTTGGCAATATATAAGAAAACACAATACCATTTGTATTATTAGAAAACAATAAATTTGATTCTAATCTGGAAAACTAAAAAAAATGTCATCATATAAAAAAAGAGTTTTTAATAAAATCCAACATCAAATCATGATAAAGGTATTAACAACTTAACAAAATTGAATTTCACAAGCTGTAAAAGATATATTCCTTATAAATTAAGAAAAAAAATTCCAGTATCACACCTGCTTTGTGAATGTCATGATAATATCAGAAAAATGTCCTCACTAGAAAATACATTTAAAACAACCATTATTTTCAGATAATATTATCTATATAAAAATATTAAAAATATACCAAAACATTTATACTGGTAAGTATTACTCTTTAAGTGTTAGTTGTGTTTCTGTTAATAAAGAATATATACTTAAAGAATACTTTAATGGCAATAAGTAATATCTGCAATTAAAATGTAACACTATTCAAAACACTTGTACGCAAAAATTATACGAAAGACATTAAAAGTACTTATTATGTATTAAATATAGTAATTATGCTAACTATTGTTAGTGTACATTTTCCTAATTTTTATCTATATTTAAATAAAGTGCAATAAAAATTTCTATCAGCATTTTGAAAATAACTTGACAGAAGAATAAGATACTCAGGAGCAAATAGACAAGAAGTTCCTGAAGAAGATGGTAGAAA
Organism: Ictidomys tridecemlineatus; assembly: GCF_052094955.1. Lineage (NCBI taxonomy): Eukaryota > Metazoa > Chordata > Mammalia > Rodentia > Sciuridae > Ictidomys > Ictidomys tridecemlineatus. The sequence goes on from NW_027522415.1 coordinate 53,963, forward strand.
TATTTACCATTTTAATTTTTTTTATTATTTGCTCATGTCAATACAATGATCTTTACATATCATACATTTGATTCAAATGGGGTATGAATTCTCATTTTTTCCACATGTACAGGTTGCAGGATCACATTGTTTATACGGCCACTTATATACATACAGTAATACTAGTGTCTATTGTATTCTGCTGCCCTTCCTATCCCCTCCTCCCCTCAATTCCCCTCCCATCACTTCTCTCTGCCCAATCTACTGTGACACATTTCTCTCTCTTTTTTTTTCTCCCCCTCACATCATCATACATGTATTTTGTGTAATTGATGAGAGTCTCCTTCCATCTTCGGTGCAATTCCCCTTCTCCTTCCCATTCCCTCCCACCTCTCTTCCCTATTTAGTAGTAATCTTCCTCTCATGCTCTTCCTCCCTATTCTATTTTGAGTCACCCCCCTTATATCAGAGAAAACATTCAGCATTTGTTTTTTAGGGACATTAGCATTTGTTTTTAATGCTAACTTCACTTAGCATAATCTGCTCTAATGCCATCCATTTCCCTGAAAATGCCATGATTTTGTTATTTTTAGTGCTGAGTAATATTCCATTGTGTATAAATGCCACATTTTTTTATCCATTCATCTATTGAAGGGCATCTAGTTTGGTTCCACAGTCTAGCTATTGTGAGTTGTGCTGCTATGAATATTGATGTGGCTGTGTCCCTGTAGTATGCTCTTTTTAGATCTTTTGGGTATATTCTGAAAGGGGAATAGCTGGGTCAAATGGTAGTTTCATTCCCAGCTTTCTATATACTGTTTTCCAAATTGGCTGCACCAATTTGCAGTTTCACCAACAATGTACAAGTGTACCTTTTTCCCCACATCCTCACCAGCACTTCTCTGATTGCTAGAGATTGTGAGCATTTTCTCGTGTATTTGTTGATTGATTGTATATCCTCCTCTGAGAAGTGTCTGTTCAGGTCCTTGGCCCATTTGTTGATTGGATTATTTATTTATTTATTTTGTTTAATTTTTTTAGTTCTTTGTATACTCTAGAAATTAGAGCTCTATCTGAAGTGTGAGGGGTAAAAATTTGTTCCCAGGATGAGGATCCCTATTTACCTCTCTTATTGTTTCTCTTGCTGAGAAAGAACTTTTTTAATTTGAATACATCCCATTTGTTGATTCTTGATTTTAACTCTTCTGTGATAGGTGTCCTATTAAGGAATTTGGAGCCCAACCCCAGGAGATGGAGATTAGGGTCAACTTTTTCTTCTGTTAGATGCAGAGTCTCTGGTTTGATTCCTAGATCCTTGATCCATTTTGAGTTAACTTTTGTGCATGGTGAGAAAAAGGGATTCAATTTCATTTTGTTGCATATGGTTTTCCAGTTCTCCCAGTACCATTTGTTGAAGATGCTATTCTTTCTCCATTGCATGCTTTTAGCACCTTTGTCTAATATAAGGTAGTTGTAATTTTGTGGATTGGTCTCTGTTTCCTCTATTCTATACCATTGGTCTACCCTCCTGTTTTGGTACCAGTACCATGCTGTTTTTGTTACTATTGCTCTGTAGTATAGTTTAAAATATGGTATCATGGGGCTGGGGATGTGGCTCAAGTGGTAGCGCGCTCGCCTCGCATGCATGTAGCCTGGGTTCAATCCTCAGCACCACATACAAACAAAGGTGTTGTGTCCGCCGAAAGCTTAAAAAAAAAAATTCTCTCTCTCTCTCTCTCTCTCTCTCTCTCTCTCTCTCTCTCTCAAACAAACAAACAAATAAATCTGGCATCGCTATACCACCTGTTTCACTCTTCCTGAGAATTTTGAGAAAGATACAGTAATTACCTTTGAGTTTTCATTGGAGTAATAGAAAAGACACCAGTGCAATACAACAGAAAAAGTTCATATATCTATAGAAACCAGCTATACAACAGAGATTGCACTGTGAGTCAGTCGCTGAGGTGAAACAATTAAACCCGCAAATGGTGCTTAAAACATAATGTCGTCAAATGAAAAAATAATAAATAGACTTTTCTCTGACCACATGTGCAAAAATCAACTCCAAATGGGTTCATAACTTAAATTTAAAAGATAATTTTAAAATGAGAAGGAAGCATATATGTATATAATTTGGGGCCAGGTAAGTGTTTCTTTAAGCATATCCAATGGCAGTAACCATAGGTGAATATACAGACATTATTAAATACACTGAAATTAAGAATTTCTCATATTCAAAACTTATCACCATAAACAAAGTGTAATTTAACATATCTAGAAAAGATATGTGTAACATAGGTAGTCTATAAAGGATTTATATGAGAATGCATAAAACATTCTTTGAATTTATAAGAAAACAAAAATAAACATTCTTTTTAAAAACATGTTTCAAAGAAAAGCTGAAAACGTGTATCAGAAGGTATGTGTATGTACAGAAACATCATGAAAATGAATAAAAATAAAACAAAGCAATAGAAAAAAACTTTAATCTATAATAGAATAGACATTAATGATTGGTATTGGTATGATCAAATATTTTGTATAACTGAAGATTAATAAGTGAACTACATAAGTTCACCTCAGAATGAGTTATGCTGAGAAATAATATTGAACAAAGCAAGTTATAAATAATGCATACAATACAGTTTTATTTATAATATGTGATCTTTAAAAGGCAAAATCTAAAATGATGTCTTTAAATTTAGATCCAAGTATATGAGTTTCCATGGAAAATTGAATAATGAGTAACAAAAAACAAGTTACTTAGTCATCTTGAAGCATGTTGAAAGATGACATCTGAAGGGAATGCATAGAAGTTTTCAAAGTTTATAGATATTTCATTTGTTAAGTGAGAGGGAAGTATATGGGTATTTATTATTTTTAGACATGAATTATTTTTTATCATGAAGAAATTCAAATTAAATTAATAGAAGAAAAACAGGTAATTTAGATATCAGAAAGTATAAGCAAAATGTATCTCAAACTGATAACTGGAATTAGATTTGTTTTCAAATTTTATTGCATATTTTTAAAAATTTTAATCATGTTTCTTTTTAACATAAACTCATATTATTAGAAATATAATATCAATAACTTTTTCTTTACAAATAACACCATTTGCTAAAATGTATCTACCTAAAGAAAAATTATCTTCTATGAATTGATACTTACTACCTGATATTTAGATACTTTGTATCTAGTAAATATGGTACTCAGGACATTTCCTAAAGTTTCTTAAAATATTCATTAAAGATTTACTTTTAATAAAATATTAATGTAAGAAAAAGAAGTTAACTGCAATAAAAATGGACAAATTATGTCACACTGTGAAATGTGATCATCCTTGCTCAAGTATGTGCTTTCTGGTGATAGAGCAATTCAACCCCAGCCTGGAAGCTGTCTCTGGAGCTCATAGAATGGAAATAAATAAACCTTCAAGAAGTACTTTGCCTTCCAGATATTCACGATTTCCTACTGTGGTTTTCTCTTTTTTTAATCATTTTATTTACTATGCATTTTCTGGTAAAAATATATTCTGGTTTTAATTTTTCACAAAACAACTACTCTAGTAAGAAAAATGAAAGTACGAATAAAACAAATTTGATAAAATGAAATACATTTTAGGTATAATCACATTTATTGAAAAATTCCATTAATTTAGAATAATAATAAATTTTTAATAATAATAATTTGGGAGAAATGCTGTAGATCTTCAACAATACATAATGCATCATCAATCTTTTCTGGGCTTTTTGCATAAGACCAGGTGTAGCTTTATCAATAGTGGCTAGATAATATGTTTATAAAATTGGGTAAACAGTGATCAATTTTTTTGCTTGATTGGTTGTATATCTTATACCATCACATCTCATAGGTATTTTTCAGCCTTACTATGTGTGTTATAAATGTCATAATCTATTGAGAGTTATTAAACGGAAGTTGTCAATGCATCAGAAAATTGCTATTATAATGTGTTTAAAACACATCTTCTTAGATATGTAGCCAATACAACATGGCCCCCCAAAACTATCCCCCCCCCAAAAAAAATACGTAACAAAGTAGAAGCCCATCAAAGTAAACATTTAAAATGTAGTAAAACTCTGTCTTTTTAGCATCGAAAATAGCTTAAAATGATAAGCAAGAAAGCTGTCTGCTTTTTAGGTTCACTTGCTTTTAGGAAAAGCTGAGCTGTATCAATACTGCCTCCCAAGCCTTCTTTCTCCTGGCCCTCCCCTTTCCAGATCTAAATTCTTCCTGCCTGAATTTCTTTGTTTATAGATTCTTTTCCCTAGGACCCCCCTACTCCTCCTCCCTGCATGCTTTCATTAGTCTCTCTAGAGAAATGGTTCCAACAGCCGGTGGGGGAGAACGCCTAATGGCTGCAGAAGTTTTTTGAGTACTAAATGGCTAAAGTAGTTATTTGGTTGAAACATTTCAAATCCCATCTGCTGGAACTGAATAGATTCATAGAATTCTAGTTTGTGGAGGTAAGACTTTATTTCTGGTTTTCTATGTAAATGTAAAACAGCAAATTCTATAAACTAAGTTGATGGAGATTCCCTCACACTGGATTGCTATATGTTGAAATATATTCAAGGATAGAAATTCACAAACAACTATTTTCTAAAATGATTTTTTTCTCAATAGCTGACTAGTTATCAATAGAAAATAAAAATACTAAAATCCAGCTTGAGTTCAGAGAGGAATTCAATTGAGTTTAAAATTGAAAATGTGGAAATTATACATACACCGTTTTATCTTCATTCATGAATTTGATATTTCTGACTTTAAAGTATTTAATTCAAGTGATTTAAAGCATTTAGCATTTCTATAGATGTTATACTAAAGAAAAAATATATTACTGAGATTCCTTGAACCTACCTAACTTTTAAATGATTTTATTAAAACCAATTCATTTCATGGTTCTGAAAAGTTTAGCTACAGTTTTCATATTGATGGTGAAATATTTTGAGCTATTCTATTCCTGTAGAGTTTTGCCCTCAGAATTACCCAGCACCTCATGGATTAACAATGATTACCACACATTTATTATTAACAATTCCCTTACATCAAGTAACTGAGTAATCAGTCTCTTTGTTGTATCTTAATCTACACATCCTACAATTAGAAACGTAAGTTATCCTGTAGGTTTATACGATGAATTGAAAATGTATTTCACTCTCTTTACTTGAATGTTGGTACACAGGGCTCCTGGAGAATATAACAGGCAAAAACTTCTTATGTGTCTATCTCATGCTTATCTTTCAATAAAGGTTAATATTGTTTTGGATTTTGATAAGAAAATGAACATTTTATGATAACTACAGGAAATGAATAGTAGTAGGCATGTAAAGCTTCAAACATGTACCTAACAGATTTATATGCAAATTTTAAAATCCTGACTCCAATTTTAAGAAATGAAGCACAATTTAAAGATGATTATAAGGAAGGCTGGGTCTATATAGCTAACTGGTAGTGTGCTAGTCTGGAGTTCATGAGGCCCTGAGTTAAAATGTGAGTACTGTAAAATAGATACGTAAGGATGGTTATAAACATTGCCAGTAATCTATTTCTATTAGTCAACACTGCACATTCCAATCTTTCAATACTCTTCTTTTTCTGGTGGGGGGGGCGGTGGTGAGAGAGGAAGCCAAATGGCAAAAGTCAGTCTTTATCAGTTAATTATAATAAATATAATGGACTAAACTCTCCAAATATAAGGCAAAGATTTGCAGTACAAAATTAAAACACACACACACACACACAACACAACCTTATCATATTCTGTCTTGAAAATATTAATTCTCAATCCAAGGATATAAATAGATACAAAGAATGGAAACTGATATTCCATATGTGACCAAAACATGTATGGAGTGACTATTGATAATGTCACAAGGAACATATTTTAAGACAAAAACTATTACAAGAGACCAGAGGTTTATGAAATAATAAAAGGTTCAATCCACCAATACATACCTATAACAGAATCCCCAAATATATAAATAAAAAACTATCAGAACTGAAAGGAGAAATAGTTTAATATCAATAGCTGGATAATTCATAATTCCAATTTCAAAAATGGGTAGCATGATTAGACATGAAATATCCCTGAAAATAGAATACCAGAACATTATCAACCAAATAGATCTAACAGAAATATATTAGACAGTCCACTCAACCCAAAGACTATTCTGCAGGATACACCACATGTTATTCTAGAAGATAAGCCTCAGTAAATTTTTGGAAATTATCTAATATGTTTTAATTATATAATAATATACTACTGGCCAACCATTTGGTCAAAAAAGATTACAAGAAAAAACAGAAAGTATTTTGAAGTTAATGAAAATTAAAATAAGACTTACCTAAATATATAAGATGCAGTGAAATCAGGAATTGGAGGTTTTTAAGGTAGGCACTATATAGCTACAAGTATCGAGATTAAAACACTAGAAGGATTTGAAAAACAATGACCTGATGCTCTGCTTAAGAATATAGTAAAAGTAAAATAAATTTAACTCAAAGCAAGCAGAATGAAAGAATAAATGGATAAAATGAGAGTGAACCTAAATTAAATAAAAAACATTAAGGAGCAACTATGAAGCCAAAAGTTGACTTTTTAATAAGATCAACGTTGACAAAGCCTGAGACAGATTGATGGGAAAAAAAAAAACAGTTAAAACTCTAATGAGTAAATCAAGAATATGGTGGATACATTGAAACTCATTTTGTATAAATTAAAATGATTAGAAAAGAATCACATAAAAATCTGTGTGTCAATTAAGTAGATAACCTGATTGTAATGTACAAAGTCATAGAAATATATGAACTACCAAACTGACTTACATCATGACAATAAGACTTGCAAAAATTTAACACACAGGTCTAGATGCCATTACTGCTGAATTCTATCCTATTTTTAAAGAATAACACCATCTATGATTAAATATTATCTTTTAAAGAAAATAAGACACCACTTCATATCTCATACTATGAGGCCATTATTTGATAGCAATCAGAGAAAAAAATCAAAAGGAAAGAAAATTATAGACCAACATTCCATGTAGGTAGATTGAATAATGCTCAATGAAATGTCAGCAAATCAAATTCTGTAACATAATTAATTAATTATATACTATATCCAAGTGGAATTTATCCCAGTAATATAAATGTTGTTTGGTATACAAATTCATTGTGTTCTATCACATTCAAAGAATGAAAGATAAAATTTTAAGATAAGTAATCATCACAGTAGATGCAGATTTTTTTAAAACAAGTCCAGCATACTTCCCAATTAAACCGCAATGAATTAGAAATAGAAGGAAACTCTTAGCCTGATCATGGGCATCTATGCAAAATCCACACAATAATGAATAATAAAACAAATAAAATTCCCCTACAGAAAGAATCAAGACAGGAATGTACTCGCTTTAAATGTCTATTCAACCCTGTACAGAAACAAATAGAATTCCAAATTGGAAAACTTAGCACATTCAATGATCACATTATTTAATACATGGAAAAATCCTAAAAACTTCATGTGCGTGCGCGCGCACACACACACACACACACACGCACACATTCTTAGAGGAAGTAAATAAATTCAAAAAATTGGAAGAAACAAATTCAACAAGAAGTTGAATTTCTAGATACCAAACACGTTACTAAGGAATATTCAGGAAATCCTCTCATAAACTGGTAGTGGAAAAATTAGATTTTACAAATTGTTTAGAATATGATCAAGCAACCTGTTAAAATGACCTCAAATTATTAAGTTCACATATAAAACACAATCTGAAGCAATCATAAGTTCACAGATATATGATTTACAGAAAGACAAATTTTTCTATTTAATAGTATTGAAATTAAAAACAAATTTAATACTAATTGAGTGAACATGTCTACTCTTTTATACTGACAAGAGATATTAGTTTGTAATCATTAAAATGTATGGTTTTATATTTTGGAGAACATTGTGAAATTCTCTAAAATCTCTAATCTAAAAGAGTTAAAAGAACAGAATACTACAATTTATGTAGTAAATCATTAGTCTATAACCATTTTTGTAAATTTTCATGTTTATACATTGTGTATATGATAATTTTATAAATTTACAATGTATTAAAATTTTGGTAATACTAAAGAATTCCAAAGAAAAATATTTTGAAATTTATTACTCCCAACTTAAAAAAATTAAAAGTTTAATGACCAAATAAAGAATATAGTGGGAACATTGCAAGTCATCTTGCAGAAATAAAAAGATTAAAAAAGAATCACATGAAAATTGTATGTCAATAAAGTAGATATCCTAGTTATAATGGCCAAAGTTATAGAAATGCTTAAACTAGAAGATCAATAAGTTTGGTCAGAGGCTAGTAATGGAGCATCTTAGGTGCTATTGTTATTGGAAAGTAATCACCTATCAGTGCATCCATTTATAAAATTTAAATTCTAGAGTTGATTTAAAAATATCTTATTAATAAAATTCAATAAAACATTTTTAGGAATTTGTTTATTAAATAAAGTTTTGGAATGAATACATCAATGTAGAATTTATATATATAATATATCCATACAGAATAGTCATTCAAATTTAAATTTGTTATTCTTTATATTAGTATGATTTGATATCTTGAGCTGCAAGAATTTAATGACAGCCAGGCTTGGTGGCACTCACCTGTAATTCCAGCAACTGGAGAGGCTGAGGCAGAAGGAGGCAAGTTCAAAGTCAGCTCAGTAACTTAGTGACACCATAACTTAGCAAGGCATTGTCCCAAAATAAAAAAGTCTAAAACGGGCTAGGGTTGTGGTTAAGTTGTTACACACCACCGGGTTGAATCCCTCATACCAAAACAAAATAAAACAAAAAAAAACAAATTAAGTTTAACCTATTTAATATAACCTATGAACCTTTGAGAAGAACTGTGGGTTAATAATGAAGGAACAGATCTACATTTGTCAGTCAATCCATAGTTACAGGGAAGTGACTATTAGAAAAATCAGTTGATTTGCTCATTAGAAACAAATTCTTATTTACTGGGTTCATTCCAAAGATGGTAACCACATACTCCCCAGCGGCCATGGTGGGATTATTTCCTTTACAATCATTCTGAACTGTGGTCTTAACAAATCATATAGTGATATTTATTGCCCAAATTGGATGTATTCCCCATATACTAATTATATCCATCACAAATGAAAATCTTCTAGTTCAATTATATTCTTACTACTGAGGAGTTGTAGGAGAATTGTTTTTATTTGTTTTACTTTTTATATAGTATCTAATTTTATTCCTTCTTAATAATTATTATAATAAAAAATAAGCACTAAACAGATCAATTTGATATAAAAAATGAGGGATTTGACAGAGCTAGTGTGTATTATGCCCCTCAATGAAAATATAATAATTTTAACACCTTTTATCATATCATGCATTTTGCCTACCTATTTAAAGAAATAAAATATAAGGGAACCTGTGGATGAGCTCCAATTTTAAAACATTTAAATGTGATTTTCATAGATGTAAATGAAATTATTATTTTCTTCTGATATAACAGATATTCATCCTTATGAAACTTCTTGTTCTATCTAATGAAATTACAGAATAATCAAGAGGTTTCTTATCGAACAAAACAAAAGTTAATTTTGCTTTTAATTTTTTTTTGTATCGTTAGAGTTTACTAAATAAACTCAAGTCTTCCTGCCTGTATGAAACATATTTTATGCTTCTAAGAACTAACTAAATACAAAGTTGTGAAGAATAAGAACTCTTCTTTTGTAAAATTACCAAATCCTAAAATGAGATATACTCGGTGATAGTCAAATCTATTCTATAATCATATTGCTTTACATGAATGTAGATGTTTAGGGGAAAAAAATCTGTGCATTGTACATAGGTCTCAAGGAGCTTCTACATAGACAAAACTGCAGGTTCCAAAGATCAGATAATGGTTTTGTGTAGTGATCAGCCTAAGAGGGATATCTGACTAAAATTCTAGAGTCATTCTTTCTGTGTGGTATGTATGCATGTATGCATGTATAATGCTGCAAGTAAAAGACCCTCCTAAGGAGCAATGCAAAAATGACCAATGCCACAATTGAAAAACTCTACATCACAGTTTTTGAGCTGTGGTCATTTTGTTCTACAGTCCTGCCTGTATTGCAACGATCTCCCCATTTCAACAGAGGCATCCTTCATCTTAAGTGTTTATGCAAATCCACTCATAATGTACAATCTTTCTGGACTTACAATTATCAAACTAAAAAACATTGATTTACAGCAAACTGTATACAAGTAATGTAGAGGCGATTAATCTCTCTATTATTGTTCATTTGTTGCTATGGAAATTCTGCTTCTCTTCAGGGCTATTAGTAAACATTATATTGAGATTGCTGCCAATGACAGAATCAGTCTTGGCAAACTCTGCCACAAATGCAAAACAGCATTATCACAGTCATGCTCTGCCAGGCCTATCCACATCAGCACGATTTCATTTCAATAAAAAGCAAAATTTATTCCTTTTACAGAACACACTGATATAAAATTGACTACACATTGGTATTGGGAATGTGCACAGTTAAAGATGTATAAGGATTTTAAAATTCAAATATTTTAAATGAAGTTTTATGTATAGATTCCTACTAAGGTTGTATATTTCACAGACTAATGAACCCTGGCTACATTTCTTGATTTTCAAACTTAAAATATTTTTCTTTAATTTTTAGATGCTGTGATAAAATAATGTTAATTTTTGAATGAAAATGAATGCTACACCTCATATATTAACTTGGAAGGAGAAGCAGAGCCCACATAATCACATGCAACACATTTGGTTACATTTGACTAAAGTGACATGTGGGACATATGTGCAGTAGTTTACCCTTTTCTATTAGAACTCATAAAATGTTTACATAAATGCCTTTCACTTGTGCATGAGATGAAGAAAAATAGTTTTGATTACCATGAAGTATATAATCATTATTGCTTAATGACAGGGATGCATTCTGATAGATGTCTATAGACAATTTTGTTGTTGCAAAAACCATATAATGTCCTATAAAACCTAGTTAGTATAGCCTGCTATATCTCTAGGCTATATGGTATACACACACACACACACACACACACATCACACATGCACACACACACACACATAGATACACACACAAACATAGACAGATATATATTTACATCTATACATATGCATATGATATACACACTATATATACACAACTATATATACACACATACATAATGTGTGTGTGTGTATATATATATATATATATATATATATATATATAGTATAGCCCATTATTTCTAGGATTATGATGAACAAACAACTTTAAATTAAATCAAACATGAGAGAAGATTATGCAATCAAGAGAAACCATAAACATAAGATGTTTGAGACTGCTCACAGTGTAATGCAATATACTGTTTTACAGCACACATTCTTGATAAGTGGAAGGAATACCCTCTAAAATAGTGATAAAATGCATAATATAGAAAATTCATAAGCCATTAATGATCATTTTCATCATTACCAATTATCACACGCTGTAAATGATTGTATGTGTTGTTTTGTACAACTGGCAGAGCAGTAGGTTTGTTAAACAAACATAGTCACAAATACCTCAGGATACATTGCACTATGACATTGGGATCTCTACAACATCCTTAGGTGTTGGGACTTTCTCAGCTTCATTATAATCTTCAGGACCAACATTGTTCATACAATTTGTTGCTGACAAAAACACCATTATTTGGCACATGAGTGTATTTAGCTCTCAAAGAAGCTAGTTTTAATAAAATTAGTCTATTAATAGGTATGGATTAATCCTAAGTCATTTGAACTAAAAGGTCTAACATATCTTGTTATGTATCATTGGGAGATCCTTGTTATAATTGCCATCTTATAAAGTATTCTTTGAATGTAAGATAATATGCAATAATCTCAAGTTGCTAAGTTCAATGTATTGGAGAAATAATAGCATTAATTTAATTGTCTTGGTGCTTTTAATAATGATAAGAAAGAGAGCTAATATTTTGTGAACTTGTGATGAAATTTAAATTAGCTAAATTATTAAGTGTATAGTAATGTTCTTCAGTGCCATCCATTCATTCACTCATTCATTTTTAAACACATATTTAACAGTCTACTTTAGATTCCTTTTAAGAATGAAAAATGAATTAGATCCATGGCCTGCACTTAAAGAACGAGTGACTAGTGGAGTGAGAGATAGACCAGTTAAATAATTAGTGAATTAATCTTTTGACAAGAGTTTTACCCAGGTTAATCTTTATTTAAATAGTTCAAATGAATAATTGAGTAATAAATTCAAACTATCTGAGATACTTTGTTAGTTGATCATTTCATTTCTTTTCTAAAAATATTTGGAAGTTAATAAAAGATATTATTTTTTAAGTTTTTAGGGAAAATTTTAGAGTAAATTGATCTAGCATTTCAGATCAGCATAACAAAGCAACTGATCTTCCTCATTTAACATTAGTTTTACTCAGTAACATTGTGTTTATCTAAATACTGACCCCGAGGTATAAAGCATTACATAATATTTTCTGTTTTTTGTAAATCAATATAATTCATTTTTACATTGACAGATCATATAAATTACAGTGGTCAGAAGGAACTTCATAAATATCAATTGAAGTTCTAAATAACCACTCTAAATGTTTTAATTCATTACAGTTAATGAAAGATGGTAGATTTGAAAAAGAATTCACATTGAATGTAGATATAGTCATTTGTTCTGTTCACTAAATCATTGTTATCACACTTGCATGAATCTTTCCACTTTAACATATTAATCCAAAAATCAGAGATTTAAGAATTTTTGTCAAGTAATGCACTAAACTTAAAAACTATGCTTTTAAATGTTTTATGTCATCAATTATCATATTTTATAATTTTCAAGTCTTAAAGCAGTATGCATTTAAGAACTTTGGTCATCTACTCTTGTAATCTAATGATTTATATCTCAGTTAATTGTAGTTAATTGATAAAATACAACTATTGCTTTATACTTTGTAAATACTATTAAAGTCATATAATTTTATGGCAATCAGATGTAAGCAAAGAGGAACAACTTCCAAGATCTAATGTGGACAGTAAAATTCATTTTCATTTATTAGGCATTAGTGCATAACAGCATTGCTAGATTTCCCAAGGTGTCCTGGAACACATTTCTTCTGGCTACATCATTATGGATATTTTGACCTTTGATCTTAATTAGGCATTCCAACTTACATAATGGAAGTCATATTTTTGGTTAGATACCACCTGTACAAGTCATTTTGCATAAATTGCTTGTAAATATAATTTTAGTGCATTAAGTAAATGGGACAGGAATGAAATTTATTATAGGCTGGTGATAAGTTGATACTAATGGTGAATGTTTCAAATGGGATAATTTTTTATGGAAATAAAGCAAGTGCATCTATGGACAGTGGTAGCTTTTTAAAACCGAAAGTCTGGCAAGCAATTTTAAATCCAAAATTTCTAATACATCTTTTTTTTGGAATTAAAGTGATAATGGTAGTAAGTAGCATTGAAATTGCAAAAACAAAAGTAAATGTTGAAATGCTAAACTGTCTAATTTTGAACAGGCTTAATGGATCCTATACAGTGAATATTATTGAATGTCTGAAACTTTGTAGTATGATTAAGAAGAAATTTTACAAAAACAAAATAATCAAGTTATTTTAATAGTATTAAAATAATCAATATGCACATTTGCTACTTCATGTCTGAGTGATGGTAATAGTATAATTTCATTACATAGAGGAAAGGATTTACTCCTTATTTTTTATATTTCTCTATGCAAAATATTTCAAGACTTTTGATAAGCAAGCCAGTTTTTTTCACCACTATAATTGAAAGACCTAACAAAAGCAACATAAAAAAGGAAAAATGTATTTAATGCTCATGGTTTCAGAGTTCCCAGTCTATAGATGGTCAGCTCCATCAGTCCTGAGGTGGGTAGAACATCACAGCAGAGGAAAGCAGCTCAGAACATGGTGACTAAGAAAAGGGAGAGAGTTCTTGGGCAAAATATAAACCCCAAAGTCATGACCCCAATGACCTATCTACTCCAGCCACACCCTACCTGCCTACTGGATTACTATCCAGTTAATCCATTTAAGTGGGTTAATGCACTGATTAGGCTAACACTCTCATAACTCAATTATTTCATCTTTAAAGTTTTTTACATTGTATAATAAGTGAGCTTTTGGGAGATATGTCCTATGTACAGCCTAATAGCAAGCAAAAATAGTATCAGTATTCTAACTAGACCAAACTAAAGAGGAAAAGACTTGTGTTTTAAGGTTAATATTACTCAAAATATTTTTTTTGTATTCCTTTTATATTTTCCTAACATTTTCCTAGGTAAATGATTCCTAAACTTAGTACACATCAGGAAAAAAAAGTATATCAAATTTTGACACACATCAGAACAAGAAATGAGAATGTTTGCATGCATAGCTTTGTACTGATATTTCTAAAGTCACCATACCAGGTGATATGAAGCCAGGGAGATTGTGAACAAATATTTATATTGACCTTTTTCTTTACTTAGCTAGCTATGTATTTATTAATCATCTTTATTTAAATATAGTACATAGACCATACAATTCATCTACTTAAAATGACTAATTGTATATTTTAGAGCATTATAATCATCAGCACAATCTAATTTTATATATTTTCAATAGTTTTCCAAAGGATATTTCTACCAATTAGCTGTCACTTCTTGTTTTTCCCCAATCTGAACAGTTAGCCCAATGCAACATTTTCATGATTAGAAAATTACCTTTTATGATCATCTTAAACATTTAAAATAATATGATATATAATTTTGTAAATGACTTCTTTCATTTAATATTTTCAAGATTCACTCAAGCTGTGACATGTATCAGTACTTCATTTCTTTTTACAGCTTTTTAATATTCCAATATACGATCATAATATACTCACTTTCACACTTTGGTTGTTATGAATAATCCTGCTCTAATTACTTATGCATATGTTTCTATATAGATATATAATTAGATTGAATATATAAATTAATTTTTGGAGTATTGGGTATTGATAGACTAATAATATTAAGACACCTAAATATGGACTTATTTCTTTTTAATTAGAAAAAAATGTTTAATTTATTTCGAAAATGTCCTGTACAAAAATTTGACAATTTTCATTTAATTTGTTTCTAAATGTATGCTATTTTAAAGGGAATTGTTTCCTTAATTTTATTTTTGTGTGGTTCCTAGTTCGATGTTAATATATATAAATGAAGTTGATATTTGAAACTGACATGTATAGATATTGTAGCCTGTAAACTTGCTAAATGCATATGTTGTTCTAATATTTTTTCCTTAGGTTATTTATGATTTTCTATGTATAAGGTCATGTTATTTATTAGTATAATTTTTTTTTCATTTCTTCCTTTTCAGAGTCAATTTTTTTAATTTTTTCTTTTCTTCTATAATTTCCCCTCCTAGAACTACATTAATTGATTTTGCAATGGTAAACCAACTTTGAATTCCTGTAATAAATCCTGTTCACCTCATTGGAAAACCATTGTTTTGGACAGCTGAAATATGACTGAAAATATTTTATAAGGGGTTTTATTTATATTTTTACAAATGAAATATTGTGCTCATTTACATAATCTATATTGATGAGTATTGTCTTTGTCTCAATTTTGCATAAGTGTATTAATTGAATGAGTTCAATAAACTCATTCTCTGGGAGGACCTCTTTAGGTCGCATAAGCCCATGATTGGTTACGGTTTATATGTATGCCCTCTTAGCCAGTTAGATGTTTACCCTATATGATTGTGGAGGTCCATGACTTCAAGTTCACAGTTGAATGAGCTTATAATTTTTACTATGCTTTCAGTCAAAGACTACTAGCTGGAGGATTACCTGTGATCTCTTGTGAAAGGACTCTGCTATGGGAATCACGATCTTACAGATCATCAGGGATGACTATGCTAATATATTTAAGCCTGGTTTCTCTGGATCAGGGTAGGTATCTTATTGTTCAGTTAACATTGAGCATGAGTTATATTCAAGCTGTCATGCCAGTTGTGCTATCACCCCATGTTAAAAGTTTCTGTGCAGTTTGAGAAGAACATTGAAGTCCTGTCTATATTTTGTCCTGACTGCTCCTTTTTGGGGTGTACCCTAGCACATGTAGATAAACTCCCCATTCGCCAAGTTTACTCTGATCCCAACAGTATCCTTTCATCCATTCATTTAAAATATCTATTAAGTAATTATTGGATTTTACTCTAAGGCACAAATTCCAAAAGTCAAAACAAGAACTATTTAGTACTATAGAAGGATCTAATCCTTCTGCTAAATATCAAAGATACTTTTCAGTTCACCCAATATCACTGTCCTTAAATCTTCCTCTTCTTTTTTTTTTCTTTTCTTTTTATGTTGGATTCTTCTGAAGAAGATGACATGTGTACCAATCCTATGGCAAGCAACTGTCTAGGAACTATTTATAATGATCATTCCCTGTTCATTTGACTGGGCAAACAATCCCCTTTATCTTAAAATTTAACTGGGAGGTCTTCAGATTATTTAAATAATCCTAGAGGAATACTTCAATATCATGAAACTGTGCTCATTATGGGAAGTGGTAGGGATTATAGTGGAATAGTGAATGTTACTAAGTTGCAATTCTCAAACTTAGACCAAAGTAATATTAAATGTTGGACTCTTTCTGTAACAATGATCCTTTGAAATTAAAAGCCCTCAAATATTTCTCCCCCAACTTCTTGGTTGTTACTTTCTTCTTCTCAGTGGAAGATAAGAAACTGGCCACCATGCCCCCAAAAGTACAACAAAGGTTGTAAAACAGAAATCATGACTCATACAGCCTAGCTAAATTGTCATACATATATTTTCTGGTTTTGATTCTATATATTATAACTACTTCTATAGGACAGGGGACACAAACATATACAGTGACACAATTTAGCTACTTCTCAGGACAAAACTGATCGTAGAATTCATTTTTTTTTTACAACATTTGCTTATTTCTTACGTGGGTAGGTGACCAAATACAGTCAATTGGAATCCAAACAAATTCCCTCCTTTAACAGCAGTAATATTTGCACTGCTCACTGCCAGTTTCTCATCTCAACCCTGGTTTTTAAATATTATTCACACTCTCCTTCTCACTCTACAATTACTTTTTTGTCCCAGCCCATATAGATTAACAGAAGAATAATTGAAGTTTTATGGGGCACTTAGAAGCAATATCAGAGCAATTATGCAGCCAGTACTCTGTATTATTAGTATATATCTATACAAGTTCATTTTCAATTAAATTTCAAGAGTTTATCACATAAATACTCTCTGTTGTGTGTGACGAAAAAAAATACATTTTCTTAGCAGGTTTCTAATTCATAGACTTGAACTTCTGTCAGCTTTTTCACTAATTTTAGTGCTTCCTGTCACAGCTTCTTACAACTAATGATATAAAATAAGAGTCATTACAGGGAAAAAAACACTCTGGAAACTAAAATTGTCTAGCAGATTCTATGCTCAGACAAGTAAATATGTGCATTTTATAAAGTTGTTAATATATGTCCTAAGTAAATTTCCAAATTGCTGATAAATTTACATCAAGGAATTCTTTTTCTCTGTTCCTCCATTTTTCTTCCTTTTCCATTAAAGGAATATGTTGAATGTGTAAGGAACTAATGATCCCAAAAGTGGCAATTTGCACTTCAAGAAACATTTTCATTTTTTTCAGAATGGCTGGACTTGAGATAAAGTATATACTAAACTCAACATTACTACTCATTACTTAGAATCAATTTTGTTTTGAGTTGGGGATTATTTTATGATGTATATATTCTTTACTACTGGAATTTTGGTAATTTTTAATATTTCATGGTCATTCTTTACCAGAGGAAGATTTCAATACTGGCTTAATAATGACACATAAAGGAAACAACAGTTAAATTCAGAATGCAGTCATGAAACCTCCTCCTCAATTAGCTTTGCAGCCTGTGGAGGTCAACAGGTATTACTTGATTTATGCCTTATGCAACTTGACTATTATAAGGAATATAGCTCCATAGTCATTTTTGTATTAATACAACTATCCAAGAGAAATGGTTAAATTTTATTTTTTAGCTATACCCAGGACAAGTTAGCTGATTTGCATTCTTAAGTATAGCTTAGGAATTATAGGTTACTGACAAACGAAGGAATGCATATGTCACTAGTAAACATATGTCCAAAAGGAGGATAGCTTTACAGAGTTGGATCTTCAGTTTTCTGGGTATTTAAAAAGGTACTTATATTTACTTAGAGCTGGATATCTAACAAAGATGGACCAACAGTCCAGAAAATAAAAAGGAAATAAAAAAGGGGAGGACTTTCTAGAGAGATTTGTTATCACAACAAACTTGGTTCAGCCATACACTAAAGAGAAAAGAACAAGGTGAAACCAGGAAAAGAACTTTAATCCATACTGCATTGGGGGAAGAAAAGTGAGATCTAACTACTCAGCCCTTTCTTTGTGATACTAAAAGAACTTTAGGCTTAAATATGGGAAGAACTATGTCAGGGGCAAGAGGTATATATGAATGATTAAGCAGATTTTGTCAAACCATGGATCGGTCTATCATTCTCTCAGTTCTAGTTCTGAAAGGTGGCTCTGGAGAAGTCCTAATCACTTGAGGGGACTTTTCAGGATGTAGGATGTTTGTCTATCAAATTTGCGGTCTTGGAAGGGAAGCAATTCAGCTCCCATGAGTGACTGCTCTTGCTGTTCTGGAAGGTATAGGACAATGACAGAGATTTCTTAGCATTGCTTCAGCCTATTTTACCAAACAGACAGTTGGTAATCTTGCCTCAGTTTTCCAGACTGAGGAGATAGTTTACACAGATTTGGTATTAATAAACCTTGTATTATGGGGTTTTAGATGAACACTCCTTAAATGATTAGCATGCCTATGTGCACAGCTGAGCAGGCCACAAAGTCCAAGGTAACAAAAGAGATTAATACAAAATGAAGACAGAGATGCTAAATTTTATCCTGCATTTATTTTCCCATTGACATTTGCAGGCTGAAGAAGAGAGTTACTCTGCTTCCTGCAGAGGCCGCCACTGTAAGTCCCTGTCATAATTGTAATGCAATATGACTGGACAGCATTTCCTATTTTACATACAAATGTTTATACAGATAGTCAATTTCTTTAAAAAAACACTGCCTGATGACTTTATATTCAGACTAGAAATTAAACAACAGTACAATTCACCTTAAAATATACTTTTATTTTTATTTCAGAAAAACTTTGTAGAAATAAGCAAGTTTAAATAATACTATCATATTTTCCATCAAGAAACTTAGATGCACAACCACATAAGCAAAATTTTAGGGAAATAAATTTGACTTCATTTATACCTGCCCATGTGCTCCCCCGCAATTAAAAACACTACCTTTAACCTCAAAAACAAGCAAGTAAGCAAACAAAATTCTCATCTTTCAACCAAGCCACTGTTTAAAGGATTATAGAATTCTTAAAATCAATTATGTTTCAAAATACTTTGACCCTTTGAGAAATTTCTACAGAGGATTATTCATCAGATACATTCTCCTCTATTGGAATCACCTGCCAAATGAGGCTAAGTGCAGATACCTGTCTTTTATAATTAAAGTGAGTGACAGGATTAACAGTTCTCTAAAACTATTATAATATTGTAATATAATAGGAAATGTATACTTGATGTATATCTTCATAAAGGTCTCAAAACCTTTGCAGATAGAGGGGAGATAAGATAGGAGACTCTTTTGTCCTAGTATCTTATCTTTGATAATAATTCCAGGCAAAGAACCCCTAATCTCTTGAAATTTCCTAGGTGATAGGAATTACTTGTTCTAATTGTGAGGCTGACACCTGGGGTCCCCGTAAGGCTCAGGATGATTGCCAAAGGAAACTTCCATGTGGACTAGGAGATGGGAACTTTCAGCTCCCCCTCCACCAGCCACCTCAGGGAGGTGGGATGTTCTGAAAACTCCTTTGATCTCCAGTGAATAATAATTTACTAATTCATGACCGACTAATGAAGCTTATCTTAAAAATCCAACAGGAAATGGTTCGCAGACATTCCACATAAGTAAAAACATGGAGGTTCCTAGAGTGTAATGCACCCAGAGAAGGAAGCTCTGTGCTCGTTCCCTTAAAATCTTCCCTATTCTTTATAATATACAGATAAACTATTACCCTGAATAATATGACCTGCTGTAGTAAATTAACCCAATCTGAGGAGGGGGATCATGTTAACCCTCATTTATAGCCTATCAATTTGAAGTATGGTTGACTATCTACATTTTTTGACTGGCATCTGGATTGGTGGAACGGGAAACACTTTTGTGGCACTGAGCCATCAATTCGTGGTATTCAACTCTATATTCATATACATACTGTCAAAATGAATCTGATTTGGAGGACTACCAGCTTGTACCATGCAGAGATTTGCTTGGAGTTTGGGGTAACAATTTCCATATATCTAGTGTTGTGCTGAGCAGGTGATTAGAGAGTAGAAAAAAACACTTCCCACTTATCCTTTCTGTCAGTCAGTGTACCTGCATTTTAAATTTTATCAATTCCCTCTGCCTTTACCTTTCTCTGTATGCATACCTGATCCTGCAGTACTTAAGTTCTTCCCAGCTTGCGGTTTGTCTAGCGCTCATCATGTAGATGTAATCACTGCTGAGATGCTTTGTCTTTCTTCTTGGCCAGTGATCTGTCTCCACTTCATAGGGCAGCAACTTGTTGGGCCATCTGAATGAAACAACATACACTGTACTGCTATTGCTCGCTGAATTCCATGGCATTCCTGCTAGGATAATTTCAGTTACACTGATAGAAAATAATTTATTCAGTATTCAAAAACAGTTTAACAGTTTATTATTTTTCCTAGAGTTAATCAGAAGACAACTTTGTACAAATTGTTAGAAGATGTCATTATTAGCAGCAATGGACAGAGCTATGACTCAAAGGTAAAATGTCCACCACTATTTTTCAGTCTCAACTGATTTATTTTTATAAAACAGGTTGCATTAGAGTTTATTTTCATTTATTTTCCAGATTTCTGCAAAGAGTTTCATGGGAAAGGAAATGTCATCAAAATCTTTAACAAACATCATTAAAACACACAAGGGTTTACTAAGGAAGTGATCTCTTAAATATTTCTTTCCACCTATACCTGTTTAGGATATATTCTTTCCAGTGTCAAAATCTTTGTTGGTTTCACATGTTTGTGTTGTTGTAAATATACTACTAAATAAAGTGTAAACAAACAAAAAATCCACATCAAATCTTTAAAAATATTCAGTATTTCACTTGGAAAATTTGGAGTAGTTTTCAAATTATACTCAATATCCTCAACTATTGAGAATGTGTCAGTTGAATCCATTAGCACTCCAAGAACAGAAAATCAATAGGAAGTTTCCAAAATGAGTGGATTATGTACACATTTATTTAAAGGCTCTTTTCAAAATTGGTGAAACTTCACATTATTTTTTGTTTTCAAAAATGTCTGTCTGGAAAGTTACTCTCAAAATGTTAAAAGCATAATAAAGTCTGTGCCTTAGTATACACAATAGAGGTCGAGGGATGAATTATGTTTTTGTTCAAATGCCATGATTTATTTTTGTATAGTTGTTATTATAATCCCAAATATTAAAATATGGTATAAAAACTGACTTTATAGGTTTAGTTTAATTTCTCAAAATAACCTCTTAATACAATTTTCTAAAACTTATTTAAGTTTGAAATCATTTTAATATTTTAAATGAGTTCATTAAATGTTTGCTCCCCACCCCCAGATATTTCAGTTTATCTGCAGAAAGTGATTTACCATTTGTTGTTAAGACTATTGGTAAGGTCAAGGTAAATGTCGAAGACTTATTTATTTATTCAACAAATATTTTTAGCACATACCTTGTGCCAATGACTATTGTAATTATAGCAATGAACAGAATCCTGCTCACATGAATTGAAATCTTATGGGACCTCTTTAAATATGTAAGTATATCAAAAGGAAATATATTTAGTGAGGAAAAGGTAAATGAGTTTAAAGAGATAGAGAGATGAAGTCAAAGCAAGATGAAGTCTCTCTGTTGTGTGGCATCTAAACATAGAAGTGAAGAAGGCAGAAGAAAAAATGTAGTTATCAGAGGGACAAAGTAGAGACAGGAGGTTTTCCCCAGGCACAGGAAAGAGTTCAGTAGAATTTCCAGTGGGAAAGTGCACTTAGTATGCTGAGGAAAAGTAGTAAAAAGGCTGTGATGTGGTTAATGTGGGGAGAGAAAGAAAGGCAATGGAATCATAGAGGTAGCAGGGAGTAAAATCATGCAAGACATGGTCATTACATTTTATTATCAAATGAAAAAGGAGACAGAGATTCTGAGCATTAGGGTGAATATTTACTTTTGTTTTAAAAGAATAACTGACAGTAGGGTGGAAAATCGGTATCAGTGGAGAAGGAGAGAGCAAGGAAACCCATAAGTAATTTTTTAATCTATCAGGATCAAAAAAGATAAGTGTGACTTAAGTGGGGGTAGTCATCATGGAGGTAAAAGAGTAAACCCTGGGATACTTACTGATGGGGTTTTATGGTGGAGTTGTCTGTGAGAAAGAAAAAAAATGTTTTAAGTCTTCTGGGAAGGAAATAAACAAGAATGAGTAAGTGGTTTTATCTGTGGATTAGGTCATATTTTTGGAGAAGTAGACTCAGTCATAAGTGAAGACAGGAGGAAGGACATGCTTGAAAAGGTAAAAAATAAAACAAAAAAAGAGTTGATAGAACGTTATCTTAAACCAGCAGTCAGGTGGAAAGAAACAAGAGTGTCAACAGAGTAACTAACCTTAAAGGAAGAGATATATTCTGAGGCAGAAAAGAGAAAGAGAGTGACAATGACCATATTGAGAAAGTGTAAGGAAGAAAGCAGGAAAATGAAGAGACGCCTGATTTAGGTGTCTTTGGTGATCTCTAAACTAAGGGTAGAAGGATGGTGGTAGAGATGTGATGCTAGTTTTCACATTATACAATTTGACAGACCTATATTTTCTTTTGCTCCAAAATACCATTTTAAATGGTCTTAACCATTAATTGATGGGGACACTGGACCTGTAATTGTCGACACATAAAGAAACAAAAATCCACAAAGAATAAGGTTTATTTTGCCCGTTTCTGAATAAATCTGAGGAAAATTTCCATATCAACTTCAGAAAGAAAGAATAACCAAAAGGACTGGGTGCCCTGGGAAGAGGAGATGATCTGAGAATCTCCCTACTACAGGTTAGAAATCTTGATGCTACTATGTATATAATCTGCAATTCATAATCTAGTATTGGATCTATGGAATTCCAGCCACACACTCTTCCATTTGAAAGGCTCAGGGAGTGTGTCTAAATCTTTCTAGCTCTAGCTGTCATATATTTTTTCAGGGGTGGTGGAGGTTGAAATTATTTTAAAGCCTATATTGGCTAGATAGGAGTTTATTTTCACATTTTATAAAATTATTAAACATCGTTGCCTTCATCAACTGTTACCAAGTTTTTAGGTCTTTCCAAGATCCTCACTTCATCCTGTGACTAGCAACCTGTCCTGCAGTTTGAACCATGCATAGCCTCTGTCTCCTAGTGGTCTGTATCCAATCTTCCCTAATCTGGGACAGCTGAGGTTACCAATATAGAGGATAAAATCAATGCCCTCATTAAAGCAGCTGTTGTAAATGTTGGACCTTTATGACCTGGTTTGTTGCAAAGGCCCTGGCCAATGTCAACTTTGGGAGTCTTATTTACAATATTGGGGTTGGTGGACCTCCTCCAGCATCTGATGCCAAATCAGCAGGAGGTCCTGCCCCTCTCCACTGTTGACCCAGCTGAGGAGAAAATGTTGAAGCAAAGGGAGAATCTGAGGAGCCTGCAGATGGCATGTTCTTTGATCTTTTTACTAAAACTCTGGTAAGGTAGAGATAAACCTTTTTCATATATTTATAAACACTTGTTTTTTTTTCTTCTGAAAGTGTCTGTTCACTTCCTTTGCCTATTTACTGATTGTGTTATTTGTTTTTTGAGTTCTTTATATATACTGGAAATTAATGCTCAAAAAGCTTAACCTCCTGTTTAAAATAAATAAATAAACAAAAGCATTCTTAAAAAAAAACTTAATTAGACATATGGATGGAGTAAAGAAATATATATCTATGTGGCAAAACAGATGAAAGTTTTCCAATGGGAGGGGCTCATACAAAGGGAAACAAGATTGACTAGACTGATTTGACTTCCTGATTTTTTGTTTTGTTAACACAGGGGTGTTTAGCCATTGAAGCATATCCCTCGTCCTTTTTTTCTACTTTTTTTTCAATAATTATTTTGAGACAGAGTCTTTCTAAGTTCCTCAACACCTCACTAAGTTCCTGAGGCTGGCTTTGAACTTGCAATCCTCTTGCTGCAGCCTCCGGGAGCTGCTGGGATCAGTGGTATTGCAGATGTTTTATAAAATTTCAGTTTGCCTTTTTCTTCTTCTCTATCACAGGACCTGGTACTGTGAAAAGGCTCACTAGATAACCCTATAACATTAGCAGGGAATGGTAAGCACTAAGGCAATGCTTTTGTATACGCATTAGTATCAAGAAGTCTTTGGGAGATCCTAACTAAAAAGAAGTTTACCAAATAATTCTTTTTATAGTCAAAAGCAATTGAAACTCATGTGTTAAGAGCAGATGGATCCTGGGGAGTCTTATTAAAACAGTAACGTAATCACTAACTTCTTTATAAATATTTAATATTTTACATTCTTCAGCTTTGTGAACCCACTTCTGAACTATGTCTTTCTAGATAAACTTTCAGCATAGCTTGACCCTATTTATCTCTTTTAAGGTTATGAACATGTAACCACAGGGAAGCAGCAGGAACCTAGTATGTGTGGTAAAAGCTGTCAGGTTTCTTTAGTCTAAGTTTCTGGAGTCTGAAAGCTAGCCCACCTGACAGTGTTTTGTCATCTCATCAGTCTGTCATACTGCCTGGGCTTACTCTCTTCACACTGCCAGCGGTTCCAGCACATCTCAGTGGTGAGGGACAAGGGTCACAGTAATACTTGGTTGTATAAGAATAATTTTCCTCAAAGCTCAGGAGCATTCATGATTATGGCCGACATATTCTGTTTTGACAAGCCTAGACCCTATTTCTCAAGAGAATTGAAGAGGGCCATGGACAGAAAATCAAAGTTCTCAACTTACACGTCATCTGTAATATTTTTATTTTTTTTTATTTTTAAATTTTTTTAGATTCAGATGGACACAAAATACCTTTATTTTGTTAATTTAGTGCTAGGGATTGAACCCAGGACCTCAGGCATGCTAGGCAAGTGCTTTACCACTAAGCTATTTACAACCATGTATGATTTTTTCTGAAGTGGCAAAACTTGCTATGGAATCCTGATAACTATAAAAGCTTTCCATAGATGTTTTTAAATGATTTGTCATTTTGAAAGTCATTTTCTGATATTTATATCAGCGATATGGTATCCTTCAAGATATTTTAAGTCATTATATATAAACCTTTAAAAAATGGGAAAGTTTTTTACTCCAAAACAACAGATCTGGCCAGTGTTTTTCAGTTAAAATTTCTAGAATCCTTTCTCCCTCTTCTTTGCCTGTGCAGCAGGTGGGAGAAATGTTTTGGCTTAGAACACATTCACTTTGATTCTAAGTAATTTAAATGAGACACCCCATGAGTAATTTTGTATAAACTAATCCCCACTAGAAGAACTTACACTAGGTCCTTGGGGAAGTTTATCACTTTTATTTGATGTTGTAAGAACTTATACCCTGACATGGACACTATCGGAGTGTCACTAGTAGTATTAATTTAATTAAGGTACTGTCAGCTTTTCTCTAGTTTACACAGTTGAATGTCTCAGTCTTTTATAATCAAATGGGCCAGAAAATTGCTGTTTGGTTTACTATTCCCGGTTTGTTTTCTTTTCCTAAAGTGTGACTTGAATTTTTAAAACCATTCTTTAGTCTTTTGGTGTTAGCATGGATGGCTATATATTTTGTATATGTATGTATTGGTGTACTAAAATTACATAATACCAAATGGTCTCCTCATCTTAGTTTATATATATTCAGGAATGTCTAAAAATAGAATTAGTGATCTTTTGAATTTGAATTGATTAATCTATTAAATAATGTAAAGATCAGAATTGGGGATTATGCTAAGATTTTTCTCATGAAAAATGAAAGCCTTATAATTTCAGATGTATGGCCTATAAAAGTGTTTTTAAGATGCAAATGTTCCTGTGGCATGTGACTATATCATTTACATCAATTATGAATCATTTAAAATCAATGAACATAACCAAGTGTGGTAGCAAGGGTCTATAGTCCCAGATACTTGGAGGTTGAGGCAGTAAGACTCTTTGAACACAGGAATTCAAGGTCAACATGGGCAACATAGCAAGACTCATCCTCCCTAAAATAAATAATAATAATAATAATAAATTTAAAAAATATGTTTAGTATAGTTATTACTGGCAGCACAATGTATAAAAAGAGTATGGTGGGAGAAACAGTACTGCTTTGTCAACTTTTTCACTGCTATGAACAAAAGACCTTGCAAGAACAATTTTAGAGGAGAAAAATTTATTTGGGGCTCATGGTTACAGAGATCTTAGTCCATAGACATCCATCTCCATTCCTCAGAGCCTGAGATAAAACTGAACATCATGGCAGAAGCCTGTGGTGGAGGATAAGCAGCTGGAAGTATGGCACCAGAAAGCAGAAAGACAGAGAGAGCTCCACTCAGAAGAAAAGAAGATAAACCCCAAAGGTATGTTCCCCAATGTCCCTCCTCCTCTAGCCACACTCTACTTGCCCATAGTTACCACCCATTCAATCCATTTAAGGCAATTAATGCACTGATCAGGTTAAAATTCTATTACCCAATCATTTAATCCCTATACTTTCTTGCATTGTCTCTTATATGAACTTTTTGGGGTACACTCTATCTTTAATCCATAGCAAATACATAATTTGAAGACAAAATTTTTGTTCAACAAAGATTCAGTTCTGCAATTAGTTGTGTTACACACAGACCCAAACCCTTCATTGAGTCTGGAAAAGGGCATCAGTTGTTAATTCTTCAAAGCCTTCATAATATAGACAACATTAGATTTATTGTATAGGTATAGATACAGGTGTAGATGTGGGTGCAGGTACAGGTAACAATTACAGGTATAGGTATAATTACACATGTGTAGTTAGATAGGTGACTTTTGATGCCCAAAGTGACATAGTTTATTAGCAGACATAGAAATAATTAATTTTACTAGAATGATTTAAGTAAATCATTTTAATTTTTCATGTTTCATGTAATGCAATTGTTGAATAAAAAGAGATTGTGACATTTAAGATTCTTTTCAGGTATAAAACTATGAATTTACATGATAGAAATCTAGTTTCTGAAGTCATATACAGAGATCTCAGTTCATTGAAGGCCAATTTACACAGCTCTGGTCCCCAGGTGAGGCAGAACATCAGGGTGAAAAAGTATAGAGGAATAAAGCAGCTCAGGACATAGCCACCAGGAAGCAGAGAAAGAGAGAGCACTGCTCACCAGGGACAAAGTATAAACCCTAAAGACACCCTCCAGTAATGCACCTCCCCCAACCATCCCTACCTGCCTACAGTTACCACTGGTTAATCCATACTGATTATGAAAATGCTGATTAAGTTAGGGTTCTCACAACCAAGTCATTCAATCTCTGAAAATTCTTGCATTGTCTCCTACATGAGCTTTTGGGAAACACCTTATATCTAAATCATAACACACCCAAAAAAACTCTTGGTTGTATTAATTTCTTAGTTCTATCATTTTCAGTTATTGTGCATTGATTCACATGCTAGTCTTTGACTTCTTATGATTTAAATAAACCTGTCACTAATATTCTTCAAGAACTTGGCATTATAGAATGTGTTGTGATTTTTCCTACTATGTGTGCAGTATAGTTAAATGGTTGTATGCCTGTTTTGTAAATGCTATGAACAACTAAGAGGTTTTTTTTAAGTTCATACATATTAATAATAGAAAAGTTGTTTTATCACCTTAGTAACAACTGTATCTTTATTCAATTATTCTGTGCAGATCTGGCTCATTTTTGGCATATGGTTTTGGTTTATAAATATAGTGTTCTGAATAAGCATGAAAGGAGTAACAGTCAGTATTTGTTTTAAGTGACACACATAATAGGCAAAACATCAAAATAGTGATTAAACTTCAGTCCCACTGTTCACAGGTCACTTGTCACAATCTATAATGTCATTGCTCAGTTAGGCCAAAAAAAAAAAAAAAAAGACAAAGAAAAAAGACTGCCTACACAGGCATGTTTTCAGAGAGTCCTACAATAACCATCTCTCTGGGCAAAAAAAAATCCTGAAGCTGTCCAAAAAATAGCAATTTGTCAACAATTTAAAATAGGCTTTGACATGATATATTTATTTGACAGTATAATGTAATAATAGACATATTGTAGGATGATGGCTGTAAAGGAAATTATCATTGGTAAGTGCCCTTCTCTGCAATTAATTCAGATGTGTATGGGAAAAATACTGATGGACAAAATAATTATGGGTGGGTGGATGGACAAGTACATGGTACTGCTATTGCCCTACATCATTCTACATCATTTGTGTACCTTCACAGAATCTAAATTAAGTTATGTTTATAAACTAGAGTTATTTAAATCACTTCCCCTTCAATAAAAAATTTCAAGTCAAATGTGAGAAATTATTTAATATATTTATAGGATAATCTACTAAATGGAACAGATTGTATATTTGGAAGTGCTTAATACCAACAAAATAAACGTTCCCATGTCCCTATCACACAGATATTTCCACTGTTTCTTTGATTTATATCTCTGAATATAAAATATTATGATTATATAAATTTTACAGTATGAAACATAATATATATTTGAATACATATACACATATATGCATTTATTTATTTATTTTTGTTTATTTTTAGTGATACTAAAGATTGAACCTTGAGCCTCATACATGCTAAGGAAACACTCTACCAGAGGGTCACATCCCCAGACACATATATATTTAAAGGTAGCCATGTCTTTGTAGAATATTTAGTATAACCAATAAGATTAAAGTAAAATCTCTATGCATATTTTTAAGTAAGTATTGGCCAGTGTTTTCAATACAAGAAATGGGGTTAATAATAACAAAAATCTTGGATGAATCTCCAGGAAATTTTACTGGGGAAAGTGAATTAAAAAAAGGCTCTATACTGTATAATTTTGTTTATATTACATCTTATTACATAACATTTGCAAATAGAGAAAAGATCAATGGTTTCCAGGGATTAGATGTAGAATAGGTGGTGGGAGAGGTGGTTGGACACAAGATGGGAATAACTTATACCTTGGTTGTATCTATTTATTGTTGTCATATTCCCTGGCATAGACATGTCATGGTTTGTTATACCATTCACCACTTGACAGGCACATGAAAAATTTCAGTTTTAGGATCTTACAAATCAAACTGCTATGACCATTAATGTACAGGTCTGTGACTGAATATAAACCTTCATTTATCTAGATTAATGGTAAGGAATGCAATAACTGGGTCTTATGTTAATTAAATATGGTAATTGTGTAAGGTAAATTTTATGAAAATACCAATCTTTTTCTTAGAATGGCTGTAACATTTAATATTTCAACAGCATGTATGAGTTATACAGTTTCTCTGCAAACTCACCAATATTTGTGGGTGCCATTTGTGTATCATTATTGAGATGCCTGTTTTTATCTTTTGCTCACTTTCTAATTAGATTATTGTTTTATTTCCTCTTGAGTTTTGAGAGCATTTAAAAGGTATTTGTGTTAGCCTTCAATCACATATATGATTTGAAAATGCTTTATCCCAGTCTTTCATAGGTCCTTTTATTCTTTTCACTTGTTTGTTACAGAACAAAAGTTTCAAATACCAAATAATTAGCAAGTTCAATTAACCAGTTTTTCCTTTTATGTGTTATGTTATTATTGTTCATTCTAAAAGATCGTTTTGTCTTTTCCTTGCTTTCAAATTTTTCTCCTTTATTATTTTTACAAACACTTATAATTCTTATGTTTTGCATATCAATCTATAATTCATTTAAAGTTAATTTTGGGGCAAGATGTAAAGTTTCAAGTAAGTTTTATTCTTTAGTTAACATTTGTTTAGTTATTTTGTCATTACTTTTTTCCTTACCCACAGAATTTCTTGGTGCTTTTATCAAAAATCAATAAGACATATATGTTTATTCTGACTTTGATATTCTACTTTATTGATTTATGTTATTTCCCAACCATAAATCCATTCAATTGCTATAACAAAGATACCTTAAACCAGGTAATTAATAAGCAAAAGAAGTTTATTCCTTACAACATTGGAGATGGAAAGTTTAAGATGAAAATGCCAGCAGATTTAGTGTCTGGACAGTCTTTTAAACATAAATATGCTTTCTATGGGCTCATGTGGTGTAGAAGGAACGGTTGTCTTATAACTCTTTTATAAGGTCACTAGCACCCTTATTGAAGGCTGCTAGTATGACTTAATCACCTTCTATAGACCTTACCTCAAATACCATTGCATTGGTGTCCACACAATCTTTGAGTACCAAAACTATATTAAGATATGGTATGATTTCTTCCACTGTATTTTTTTTTTAGTTTTTTAAATTGAACACAAAATTGTTATTTTGCATTTATGTGGTGCTGAGGATTAAACTCAGTGCCTCAAGCATGCTAGGTGAGCACTCTACCACCAACCCCAGCTTCTCCACTTTATTCTTATTATGATATTTTAAGCTATTTTAGATTCTATGAATTTCCTTATAAAATGCAAAATTAGATTATTTACTGTAAATTCTTTCCTGGGACATTGCTAGAAGTTAATATTAAACCTATAAATTAATTTGGGGAAAATTGACATATTTGCCATGTTGAATCTTCAAATTTAAAACACAAAGTCTTTATATTTATTAGGTCTTTGACTTTTTAAGAAGCACTTAGTAACTTTTAAAATGGGCACATTCTACACATTTTAAGTATACTAAAAATCTATATGCTCTTTTTTTCAGTATAGAGTAATATGACTAATTAGATGTATTGATTTTCTATTCTATAATCTTTCTGAACTTGTTTATCATTTCTATGAGTTTGGTTACAGAGCTCTTGTAATTTTTTAAGCAGAAAATCAGGTCATCAACAAATATAGACAATTCTGCCTCTTGCTTTCCAGTGATTAATGAAGTTTATATATCTTTTCTTGCCTTTTTCCAATACTTATACATAATACATTACATTTGAATTTATGTATATAAGGTACAGATTTTTGTAATGACTACAAGTCAATCTTTTTAAAAACTACACAATTTCCATGGTTTCCATTAAAGTAGACATAGAAAAGATGATTTATATGCATATGTTAGCTATATATGTAATACATTTCTTATATAAAATTAAGATAAACCTAGGACAAATTCAAAATGTCTATGTTTCTACTATAAAGATTTAGTCAATATTGCCCATTAATTGGATATTCAAATTGAAAAATAATATTCACAGTAATTTTTTTAAAACAAGCAAAATAATAAAATTTGGCATTTTTCATAAGTTACTTTACTACTTTTCATTATCTGATTTGTGAGTTTTCTGTCTCTGTCCTTAATCCAGGTTTATGCTAAGGCATAATGATTGAGAAATTTAACAATTTTGTCTCTATTATACTACACAGAGCATCAAAACGAAAACTATTCAAACAGGAAATATTTCAAAATTTCAGCAACTTTAAAGCTCTTTTGGAATAATCTGATTTATTATTAGAAATAATACTGCAACCTCATGTTCTGGAAATCTTTTAATATTGCTGGACTTCTCTAAGAACATGTTCCTAGATAAGAAACATGCCAACAGCATTTCTGACATTAAAATATGTTCCACTACAAATGGCTATCCAAAGTGTTGTCCTGTATATCAGCATTTGGGACTACAAGTCCATATAAATTGGTGAATATATGTCACTTTATATGTTTTAATATGATATGCTTCACTTAAAGCAACCAGTTGTAATTTTGAAACTATTCTTAGTTCCTCATCACTTTATATATAAGATTTGTAAAGCACATGGTTATTATTCAGAAATGTAAGTGTAATTTTAACTTAATCATAGGGAATTACCAAGATTTTTACACATCCAAAATATTAAGGGTTATTTTTTTTCACCAACTGAATCATATTTGAGGGAGTGTAAAAAAGAGATTTCCAATGAATTTTTGCTATGTGAGATCTATTTTGTATAATACGCGCGCACACACACACACACACACACACACACACACACACACTCATGCATACTGTTTTTCAATAACCTAAACAACATAAATTTGGCTCCCATATTCAGTAAAATATATCTTCCACACGTATCTATTTATAAAAATGTATATGGATTCATTTGGTTATGACATTATGAAGACTATTTAAAATAATTAAATTAATAATGTTAACTAATAACTGCCATTTATTTTTGTCAAGCATAGAGTTTGGTAGTATCATCTTTCAACTGTATTTTACCAAGAATCTGATAATACTGATCCAGAAAAATACGTAAATAGGTAGAGATAGCTAGATACATACATAAATACATGTATTGTGTATGTGTGTACACGTGTGTGGGTATGTGTCAAAACTGAATAATAGTGGAGAATGAACTTTTTTTTCCATCTTGATACTTTTAAAATTGATAGTTATTTCCCTTCGTGTTTACAAAATGCTGAAATAATTTTGGGACTGGGTAGATAAAAGTATAAATCTCAGAAAAAATATTTGGTGAACTAGATAACCTCACAATAAAATATGAAAATCAAACTGAAGTAGAAATAAGCATAATATAAAACACAAGAATATTCAAGATATTTGGGACAGTGTCAAACAGCTTATCACAAATGTAATTAAATTCCCAGAAAAAGAGAGAAAATGGGGAGAAAAAATATTCAAAGGGGGCTGAGAATTTTCAAAAATTATGAAAGATATCAGCATATGTATACATGAAGGTAAGTGGCCCTCAGTAAGGATAGACACAGGAATGAGCACTCCAAAGCATGTCATATTAAACTGCCAAAATGAGAAATAAAAATTCCACAATGAAAGTAGTTTGAAAAAATATATTGAAACACAAGGTAGACATAAGAGAAAATTTATTCTTCATATGTTGTAAAAATTTTTAAAAAAAGACTCAATGAGAAAATATTTTAAAATAACAGCAGTTTGGTAAGAGAAATGTAATAATTTTAGTGACTGGTACTGTGTTTTTAAAATCTGAATTTTTTTCTTAATTAAATTTAGTAGTATTTTATTTTATTTTTACTTTTTCAATTGACACACAATGTGATATTTGGATTCATCTAAACCTTGGATGGTTACTAACCATAATTAGTACATCATCACCTGAAACTTTTATAATTTTCTTATGGAAAGTTACTAAGATTCATTCTTTCTGATTATTTTGAAAGCCATAACATATTATTTTTAGTTATATTCACCCTAGTGTGCCACGAAATACTTTATACCTCCAAACAAAAATACAATTGTAGAATTGAAGATACAGCTCAGTAGTAGAGCATTTGCCTAACATAGACAAGGCCCTGGGTTCAATCCCCAGTATAGGAAGGAAGGAAAGAAGGAAGGAAGGAAGGAACGAACGAAAGACATTGTCCTCATTGATAAACCACCTCCCCTCTACATAAGCTCATTCTCCCCAGTCTCTGGTAACCAGTTTACTGCTCTGAACTTCCATTTTTAGGTGACATTTTTAGGTTCCACTTATGAGGATATAATGCTATGTAATGATATATTTTTCTTCAGTGCTTATTGCCTTTAATTTAATGTCCTGTATGTCCATCCATGCTATTGCAAATTACAGGATTTCATGCTTTTACGTCTGAATAGTATCCATTCGTGTATGTATATGTATATGTACACAACATTTTCTTTATCCATCTGATGATGAGTACTTCAGATGAATCCATAGCCTGCTGGCTACTGTGAATATGACTTTAATAGATATAGAAGTGCATGAGTCTTTTCAACCTATTGATTTTATGTTTTTGGGACACGGACACACACACACACACACACACACACACACACATTGGGATTGATAGATTATATGGCAATGCTATTTCGTTATTTCAGAAAGCTCCAATGCTGTTTTCCATATCATATTTCTATCATCAGTGTGCAAGTATTCATATTTATCCACATCCTTGCCAGCACTTGTTATTTATTTATTTATTTATTGTCTTTTTGAAAATAGCCATTCTTTCTGGAGTCCGGTGGTATTTCATTCTGGTTTTGATTTGCATTTCCTTAGTAAATATTGATATTGAACTTTTTTCATGTGTATGTATTCTTTTGAGAAATGTCTGTTCATATATTTAGCCCATTTGTAAATTGGCTTATTTATTGTTTTGCTATTGATTTGTTTATGTTCCTTATATATACTAGATATTAACAGATACATAGTTTGCAAATATTTCCCATAATTCTATAGGTTGTTTCTTTGTTCGTTGTCTTTGTTGTACAGAATCTTTTTAGTTTGCTCTAATCCCATTTGTCAACTTTTGATTTTGTTGCTTGTGCATTTAGGGTCATATCCAAAAAAAATATTGCCCTGAAAAATGTCCTGAAGTATTTTCCCTATGTTTCCTTCTGGCAGTTTAAATTTTAATTCTTACATTTTTGTCTTTGAATTATTTGAGTTGATATTTGTAAATGTTATGGTTTAGTTATGAGGTGAGCCCCGAAAGTTCATGTGTGAGACAATACAAGAATATTCAGAGGTGAAATGATTAGTATCAGGGTAATACTTATGAAAACCTTGACCTAATTAGTGCATCCATCTACTTGAATGGACTAACTGGATGTGACTGTAGGCAAGTAGACTGTGGATAGATGAGATAGGTCACTGAGGGCATGCCTCTGGGAAATATATTTTGTCTCTGGTAGCAGAGCTCTCTATGCTTCCTTGATGCCTATGTTCTGAGCTACTTTTTTTTACCACACCTTTATGCATGATGTTCTGCCTCACTTCCAGCCCAGAACAATGGAGTGAGCCGTCAATGGACTCGGACTTCTGGAATCATGAGTCACAAGTGTACTTTCATTCCTCTAAATTGTTCTTATCAGGTCTTTTGATCACAGTGGCAGGAAAACTGACTAGAACTATAAAGAGGTAGGGATCTGGTTTCATTCTTTTACACAAGAATATCAGTTTACCCAGAAACATTTTTTTTTCTTTTGAAGACACTGTTCTTTCTTCATTGTGGGTTCTTGGCTCCTTCAATAATATGTGGGGTGTAAATGTGTGTAATTACTTTTGGGGTCTTTTTTCAGTTCTATTGGTCTTTGTCATTTTTATGTCAATACCATACTGTTTTGATTATTAGAGCCTTTTTATATTTTTAAATAAAATAGTGTAATGCCTGTTACTTTGATCCTTTTGCTTAGAATTGCTTTGGCTATTTGGAGCCTTTTGTTTTTATGTATGAACTTTTGTTTTTCTATTTCTGTGAAGAATTGCATTTGTATATTGTATTTGATCTCTTCATTATTTTAAGTAATATGGCATTTTAATAATAATCATTTTTTTAATTCATGAACATGAAACATTTTCCCATTTATTTGTATACTCGACAATTTCTTTCATCATTGTGTTGTAGTTTTCATTGCAGATGTCTTTCATCTCTTTGGTTAAGTTTATTTCTTATTATTAATTCTATTAAGGTGGCATATCACTTGTGTTTATTTGCATATACAGAACCACCCTTGTATTTCAGTCATGAATCCCACTTTATCAGAGTGAATGATTCTTTTTAATATGTTGTTAAATTTGGTTTGGTAGTATTTTGTTTAGAATTTTTATGTTTTTTTTTATGTTTATCAGGGATAGTGGGCAATAAATCACTTTCTTTCATGGGAGAGCAAGACCTTATCTGGTTTTAGTATCAGGGTAATGCTTGCCTCAGAAAGTATTTGAAAGAACTTCATTCTCTTTTTTATTTAAGTTTTTTGAATAATTAAAGAAAAATTGGTATTAATTAATTGGTATTTGGTAGTCAGTTTCACAGTGAAATTATCAGTCCTAGGCTTTTCCTTGATGGAAGATTTTGTATTACTGATTCAGTCTCATTGCTCATTATTGGTCTGATCAGGTTTTCTATTTTTTTTATTCAATTTTGTTGAATTCACCTTTTCTTATGAATTATCTTGTTCCTTGGCATATAGTTATTTGTATTCTGTGGTATCAGTTGCAGTGTCTGAACTTTCATCTCTGATTTCATTGTTTGAATCCTCTCTTATTTTTGCTAAAAGTTTGCTATTTTTTTTTTGATTTTTCAAAAGACCAACTCTGTTTCAACAACCTATTGTGTTGTTTTTAGCACCCATTTATTTATTTCTGATGTGATCTTTATTCTTTCTTTTCTTTTGCCAATTTGGGGTTATGTTTGTTATTTTTCTATTTTCTTTAGGTAAATGTTGGTTTGTTCATTTGAGATCATTCTACTTCCTTAAGATAGCAATCTGTTGATTAGTATATCTTTCTTCTTTCAGCTGCTTTTACTGTATTCTGTAAGTTTTATTATGTTGTGTTTCCATTTTCATTTATCTCCGTAAGCTTTCCTATTTCTCTTTTAATTACTTCAATGACCCAGTGGTAGTTCAGGAGCATATATTTTAATTTTCATGTATTTATAATGTTTCCAGACTTCCTCCTGATACTGATATCCACATTCATTTCATTGTGGTCAGAAATGATACCATATTATTTTCATTTTTAAAAAATGTCGTAAGACTTATTTATTGGCATAACATTAACATAGAACTCATTCCAGAGAG
The DNA here is from genome assembly GCF_052094955.1 of Ictidomys tridecemlineatus. NCBI lineage: Eukaryota > Metazoa > Chordata > Mammalia > Rodentia > Sciuridae > Ictidomys > Ictidomys tridecemlineatus. The sequence goes on from NW_027522415.1 coordinate 90,961, forward strand.
TATTCATACAAAGTTAAGAAGAATGTGTATTCTCCATCTGTTGGATGGAATGTTCTGGAAACACCTATTTGTTATAATTTATCAATAGTATTTTAGATTAAATATTTAGTCTTTTTTTCAGCATACCATTCCCAAATTACCATGAACAAGTCTTTTAACTTTTATGAATCTCATCTTTAATATATAATGGGGATTTATGACTTTTTAAAGGAAAAACATATATCTTGTCAAATGTAGCTCCATTTTATTAGTAACATGATAACTTATTTTCTAATTTTTCACCCTTGTTTACATTTTATATTTTTATATGCTTCTAACTCGTTTTAATTTAGAAATGGAAAGATATAAAATAACACACATGGGCTGTAGTTATAGCTCAGTGGTAGAGTGTTTGCCTACCACATGTAAGGCACTGGGTTCAATCCTCAGAATTACATATAAATAAAATAAAGGTATTGTGCTCATCTACATCTCAAAATATTTTTTAAAAAGAAAACACATACATTATACACATACAATCATGCTATATTGGTATAAAAAGCATATAGTAGCAAATTTTAAAATATGTGAAAAATGAGATATGATCTCAATTATAGTATAATCTTATTAATTGTAAATAAAAGAGTATGCAAGTCTGGTTATAGGCTGGATATAAAAAATATAAAGCAATTAAAGTTCTGAAACTGATAAGAGAAATTTTGCCAGATTTACTATTAACTGTTCATTGGTAATCACAGTACTTAAAAAAAAAGACAGAAGTAAGGCATGTCTTCAGAAAAACAACAAAACAGCAAAAGAAAGCGGTGAGACAATCATTTTTATTTTTAAATGTTTTCAAATATATCTTTGGATAAGTTTTACTCTTCAAATTTATGACTTAAAACATAAAATTAATAGATTCATGTAACAAACATCTATGAGCCAGCATCTATTCTTAAACCTCTGAATGTCTTAGCTTAATTATGTCATCTATTAAAATTACTTTATTCTAAATGAGAAAATCAAACCCACTAAGTATATGTATAATTTGCAATTCAATTATGAAAAAGTTCTTCACTAAAAATAATTAGGTGGTAATTACACCCCCCACTAGTGTAAAGATTAAGTCAATATCATGTAGAAGCTTATGCTGTACAATCCTTTTGCTATTTTCCCTCAGCAAACAATAAAGAAAGGCTTATGATATATGAAATCAAGCATAAATAAATGACTAAAATTACTTGCGAATTTTTGCAATCATAGAAAGGTAGATGATCATAACAATAATAACTCTTTAGATTTTTTTAACCTCAGATAGTATTTCTGATTTGTGCAACTGTATTGGGCCTATTAATTTATAGTCATATTTTAATTTTTTTTCTGCTTGTACAGGGTTTTGAAAATTATCTCTTCTTCTTTTACTCTATGTATTTATACAGGGATAGTTAAAAGTCAAAAATAGATTTCAGACCTCTGAGATGCCTTATTTGAAAATGTTTTCTCTCTTCAATGGCCTCATGACCTCCTTTCATTCTTGGCAATTGCTTTTTAATTTTTAAATTTTAATGTAGAAGATGTAATTTAAGTGTAGCTGATGATAGGAAGTATCATTGTGTAATAAACATGATTTTCTCATTTTTGCCCTTTTTTCTTTCAAATTCATAGAATAAGAAGTTCCAACATTTTGAATAAGGTACATTACCTTCTTATTTCCTGTCTTTATTCTTTTCTGATACAGGTCAGCTAGACCTCAATATAGGAAGCCAGATCAGTCAAGCATTACTTATTATCCTTTATTGCCATCTGTTCTTTGCCTTTTACGTTAGCCTAGACTGAACAGAATCCAGGACATCCAAAAACAAAGATTGTTTCTCCTCTCTTGTTATCATATCTTACCATTTATCATGACATCACAGCAACACTAACAACAATGCTATCCTTTACAGTAGACATCTGTGTATTACAACACCCCTTTTGCTTAGGAAATGTATCCATGGGTGCAATAATGCTGAGATTAAAAGTTATGTTTTGTGGTAGGATATCTATTACAACAGATTGATTTGGGAGGAATTTGGAAAGTGAGTCACATTAGAGATTGAAATTGGGTTCACTTAATTTTTGAGATGCTAAGGTCATCATAAAGGTGACCACTATTTTGATTTCTTAGATCAGGCTTTATTTACACAATCGTCCCAGAATTTAAAAAAAATCAAATTTAGGGTGGGCTCAGTGGCCCACTGTAATCCCTGCAGCTCTGGAGGGTGAAGCAGGAGGATCACAAGTTCAAGGCCATGCTCAGCAATTTAGCAAGGCCCTAAGTAAGTTAGTCAGACCCTTTCTCAAAACAAAATGGCAACAGAAAAAAAAATTAAAATAAAAATTAAAAAAAACAGGATGTGGATATCTCAGTGGTTAAGTGTCCCTGGCTTCAATAACCATAGCAAAAAGAAAGGAAGAGAGAGATAAGGAAATCTGATTTAGTTGTCCTCTGGAAATAATGTATGGATATTAATCTATTTTGGATTATAGATTTTTCATGATTTAGTTTCTTTAGAACTCAGAATCATTTGTGCTAACTTAATGACCATATATATTTTTCTCATGAAGTCTTTTACTTTTTTTTATTGCATTCATCTGCCATACTTTTGCACTCTGCAAAATTCTTCAATGATATGTGAACAGTGCAATAAGGCATAATTGTGGAAATAATTTTCTGTTGTCTATTGAGAAATAATTTTTAAGATTAAGGCATAGTTTGTAAGATGAATTTCTGGTCTTCAGGTAATTTAATATGGTGATCAGAGAGTTCTGGATAACAGTTAAATCTCATGTTCCCTGGCCCCAACTGTCTATAACATAGCAATAACATGTAGAAAACAAGTATGTGTATATGATCATACTAGTTTTTTTCTTGATAGTTAACTGATCTTTACTGTTTAGTTCAAAAGTTAAGCCTAAATGCTACTAAAATCAGAACTGGCCTGGCAGAGAGGATCAGGTTCAGTGATTTCTTTGGCTTTTTTTTTTTAATGGTACTGGGGATTTAATTCAGGGCTCTTTTCCACTGAGCTCTATCCCCCAGCCCAAATCTCCTTTTTTATTTTATTTTTTTTTAAATTTTGAAACAGATTTTCACTAAATTGCTGAGACCTACCTCAAACTTGTGATTTTCTTGTCTCAGCTTCCCAAGTTTCTAAGATTATAGGCATGTGTCCCTGTGTCCAGTTTCAACAATATATTTCCCCATTGTTATCCAGAGCTTAAAGACACTTGGATGCAAAAAAAGTCATTTATTTGGGGGTCTTCAAATTGTAATTCAGAGAGAACATATTTCAGCAGAAACCAAAATGTATCCAAAAGAAAGGGGTTTAGAATATCTCTTCCATTCTTTCAAGGGTATAAAAAATGAAATTTTTGTGAGTTATGTAGGATGCTTGTCAATAATTATGATTGGAGGATAAATTAACTTTTATAGTTAATTGATCTACCATATACCAACTTAGATCATGCATTGTTTTAGCAAATAGTTTAGTTTTTATAATACTCAGATGTTCCCACTCAGCAAATTTTTTCCTTTTGACAGCAAGTTCAGAGGTGTTAACACAGAACCAAGTGGATTCTGAATCACACATGGAGTCACCAGTGTCAACATTCTTTCAGGTCCTTTTCTGTCTTTTTATGGTCACCCTTCCCTCTCCCACAGCAGAAAAAGAAAACTCTATAATGTGGTATTGCAAATGTTGAGTCTAATTATCCATAACTGGAGTCATTATATGGCAAATGGCTATGTTCTTGGGAATCTTTTTTTTTCAAATTCTAAAGGAAATAGGAAGTTTAATAATTAAAGTTTGACTTCCTGGGGAAGATTCTGATTCCCTAGAGCTCATATTAAGTAAAAGAATGATTAGAAGAGCTGTCTAGTCCTTGAATGTCAATGCATGTGCTTTTACTTCAGATATGAGGATCACTGCCTTTTGGTGGGAGACTTTAGCAGTGTAAGCCTAAAAACAAAGTGCATTGTTTTCCATTTTCCATGATGTTTTCTATGTATATGTGTCTTTCTATCTGGGGCACTTAATATGAAGAAAGACCCTACTAATATCAAACAATCAAAATTGAGTTCATGAACCTGAAAAGAATTTGCTCCCAAAAGGGAGAACAATCTGTCTGTTGTCCCTTGCTGGCATCTTTTGAAATTTATATCCATTCAGTTTTAAATATAGCAAAACAATTATGGGATTGTAATCACCTTATTAATTGACAGAATATATTTTTAGAATGAAATGATTATACCAGGTTTTGAAATTAGTGCATATATTTAAATTTTACAAAAACTTATACACGTGAGATTGTTCTTGGGTCAGACAAGAATTAACAGAATTTTCTAAAAATCTAGCACAATCTTTTGAATTAACCTTTTGAATGATTAGTATGCCATATATTGTATAATTAATAATGAGAACACTTGAATTAATACTTCCATCTGGTCCAAAATATGTTTAGGAAAAATAGGCTTCACTCTCTGTAACAGATAGGGACTGTGTTTTGTGGCATAAAATAGGAAAAAAATCCAAAATAATAGTGGTTTGAACAAGGACTGAGTTTATGTCTTTCCCCCCAAATAGTTGCAGAAATAGGAATTCAAGATGGGTTAGGCATTTCTACCACTCTCTGGGGAACCAGGCTTTGTCTCATGTCAACTCTAGCACTTCTATGTTCTAATCATATTTCTTAGTATCCCCAATAATTTCAGCTGTCCATTCACATGCCAGGTAGCCAAGCTAATAAAGGAGGAAGAAGAAAAGACCACACCTTTATAAGATTTCCTAGAATTCCCATAAAACCCCTTTCCTTATAAATCAATGGCCCAAATTTAGTCACATGGCCACATATAGCAGAAAGACTCTTAGAAATACCTCTTTCACCCAGGTATGGGTCGGTTCTGTTGCTAAAGAGACATTGGAGAATAGATCTGGGGGAAGTAATGAACGGTCTCTGTTACAATGTTTGAGATATTAATATTCTCAAAAATAATAAAATATTAAAGGCTATACATTTTAAAGTGACAGTGAAAGATGGTCATGTTTTATAGAAAGCTATAATGACAATTTTAATCTATATTTTTTTAAAAACTTTAGCTTGATAATATTGCTTATCGAGTATAAAATAGTAACAGGCAGCTCTCTCAGCTTCATCCAGGAGAAGAAGCGTTCTTATTTCCTCTTTCCTTAATTCATTTCTTTTGATCAGGAGAAAGAGAGAGATGGCATCACCCTTCTCCTTGCTCTCTTAAGCCTAGGAAACTCAAGTAGACTACCTCTAAGTAATCTTGGGGAGAGAGGCCAGCAGGTGTGCCAGGGTTGGGAGCAAAAAAGAAAAGCCAAGTTTCTTACTAAAATGAAAAATATAGTATATCATTCAGTAAATTTGAAAAGTGACTTGATCTGTTTTGTACATACTAAAGAAGTCCATATTCCTCGACCATGCTCTGCTCATATATTTTGACTACTTGATCAGTTATATTAAAACATTTTTAACAATTTTCTTGTTAGTCCCTAGATTATGTTTGATTTCTTCTTCAGAGCATCTATAAATTTAGAATCTGCTATGATACTTGGATAGGGCAAAACTACACAAGTATCAAACTAGAAATTGGCTAGTTTTCTCAAAGTTATGGATAAATTTCATTAATTGTGGTCCACTGAAATTAGACATGATTTTTATTAAATAAGCATGATTATTGAGCAAGTTCTAGTTAATATGTATAAGAGAGAGAGAGAATACCTTGTACAAAGCAATCTAAAATGTACCAATAGCTTAGTACATATTAATTATTGTGCTTAATATGCTCCAATATAGCAATTAATATATTTCTTAAGCTTAATTTTACTCAATTATTTTAAAGTAGCTACGTTTAGCTTTATAAATGGATAGTATAGTTTCAATTCTAAGATGTTATTTTTATTGTACCCTCTGAGAAACTCTAGATCACACAAGTTGCTCAAGGATTTGTGGTTTTAAAACCCATTCTAGTTTATGAATAACCACATCTGACTGCAATTAGGAGAAAATGAAAGGTTTTTTTTTTTTAATCTCTTTACTGTTTTGACTATCTTTTATTATTGTGCTGAATGTTTCTCATATATTTTGGACTAAATAGAATCCTATCATAAAGAAAATGAATGTTTTAATTTTTAGTTGGCAAAAATAAATATTTAAGAAATTTCAAAGATGAAAATATTGACAATAATTTTTATGATTTAAGAAATGTCATTAATACTTGTTTATCTAAACATAAAACTAATTCTTAACTCAAAAACATAATGACAGTGGCTGGGGATGTGGTTCAAACGGTAGCATGCTAGCCTGACATGTGTGGGATGCTGGGTTCAATCCTCAGCACCACATAAAAATAAAATAAAGATGTTGTGTCCACCGAAAACTATAAAAAATAAAAAATATTAAAAAAAATCTATTTCTCTTTAAAAAAAGCATAATGACAAATATGAAATAGAAAAAAATGTTTACAGAAACATAGACATCCTGTAGCATAGTCAATAACAAATAATGTTACATCTACTTAACATAAATCGTGCTCATGAAAAATATTAATTTAAAAATATTAGAATGGTTAACAATATTAGAACGGTTGATGAAGAATTCAAATCACAATAAGATATATATTAGTTATATAATTATTTTTATTTACTCTAATTTATTATATATGACATCAGAATGCATTTCAGTTCATATTATACATATAGATTACAATTTTTTATATCTTTTGCACACAAAATAGAATCACACCATTTGTGTCTTCATACATGTACTTAGGGTTGATGTCTATCTCATTCCACAGTCTTTTCTACTCCTATTCCCCGTTCCATCCCCTACCTCGGCTTTCCCCCTTTGCCCTTTCTAGAGTTTCTCTAATCCTCTCATTCTCTCTCCAACCTCATTATGAATATGCATTCTTATGTCAGAGAAAACATTTGGCATTTGATTTAGTGGGATTGGCTAACTTCACTTAGTATTATATTCTCAAACTCCATCTATTTTCCTGCAAATGCCATGATTTTATTCTCTTTTAATGCTGAATAGTATTCCATTGTGTATATATACCACATTCATCAACTGATGGACATCTACGTTGGTTCCACAGTTTAACTATTGTGAATTGTGCTGCTATAAACATTGATGTGTCTGTGTCCTTGTAGTATGCTGTTTTAAGTCCTTTAAGTATATCCCGAGGAGTGGGATAACTGGGTCAAATGGTTGTTCCATTCCCAGTTTTCCAAGGAATCTCTAAACTCCTTTCCAAATTGGCTGCACCAATTTGCAGTCTCACCAAAAATGTATGACCGTGCCTTTTTCCCCACATCCTTGCCAACACTTATTGTTGTTTGTATTATTAATAGCTGCCATTCTGACTGGAGTGAGATGAAATCTTAGAGTAGATTTGCTTTGCATTTATCTAATTACTAGAGATGTTGAATGTTTTTTCACATGTTTATTATTTGATTATATCTTGGCCCATTTATTGATTGGTTTATTTGTTTTTGGTGCTTAGATTTTCGAGTTCTTTATATATCCTAGAGATTAGTGCTCTATTGGATGTACATGTGGTAAAAATTTGCTCCCATTCTGTAGGCTCCCTATTCACCTCACTGACTGTTTCTTTTGCTGATAATAAGCTTTTTAGTTTGAATTCATCCCATTTATTTATCTTCATTGAATTATTGTGCTATAGGAGCCTTATTTAAAAAGTTGGGGCCTAATCTGACATGATAGAGATTTTGGCCTACTTTTTCTTTTATTAGACACAGTGTTTCTGGTTTGATTCCTAGGTCCTTGATCCACTTTGAGTTGAGTTTTGTGCATGGTGAGAGATAGGGGTTTAATTTTATTTTGTTGCATATGGATTTCCAGTTTACTCAGCACCATTTGTTGAAGAGACTATCTTTTCCCCAAAGTATGTTTTTGCTTCCTTTGCCTAGTATAAGATAATTGTAGTTATGTGGGTTTGTCTATGTGTCCTCTATTCTGTACTTTTGGTCTACAAGTCATTTTTGTGCCAATACCATGCTGTTTTTGATACTATTGCTCTGGAGTATAGTTTAAGGTCTGATATAGTGATGCCACCTGCTTCACTCTTCTTGCTAAGGATTGCTTTAGCTAGTATGAGACTCTTATTTTTCTGGATGAATGCCATGACTGCTTTTTCTATTTCCATGAGGAATGTCATTAAGATTTTGATTAAACATGGAAATATCATCAACTAATTACTCTCACATGTCTCTTGATTGTCAAAGAATAAATTTTTATTTAGGAGAGTCTTCTGAGAACAAAGCAAGAAGAATATTAGTAAAACATATCAAACATCAAAATATGGCTCTTTGCCCATAATCCAGTATAAGCAACATTTTTTTCAGTTTTCTCATCCATGGGACTCTTATTAGTTAGAAAATCTCTTTAATTATATTAATATGTTGAATTGTCATCAGACAATTTTATATTTTCAGGGATAGTTTACATTTTTTTTATTTTGTAGTGGATAAAACCTACTGATACTTTTGCATGCTTTCTTATAAAATTTCTTTGTATCATTTAATTAGATAGGTCAAATTTATTTGATTAAACCAGTTAAAATATGAATTACAATGAAAGTTAATCCTCATCTTTCATCTTATAAATGTAAAGCATTTCCTATCGGCTATTAGCTAAAAATAGAATCGCATTTTAATGCTAAAATAATTGGTTTTAATAGTATACCTTCTGTGTTTCATTGAATGCATAGGGAAAATCTAATAAGAAGATGAATATAATTTAGTGGCTTAGTCTCCAGATTTTATCAATGATTATTACTTTATATATTCTCAAACTAAAATTCCTTCTTGTACATAATATACTAAAGATATCATTATTAACTAATAATGCTATTAGTAGTATTTTATCCATCATACATTCACACTTTTAATAAGATATTATTACTTAGAAAATGAGAGAAGTGTTGGATTTCTTCTTTTAATAATAAGTGAATATATTAATTATATCTTCATCATTTTATAACAACCTCTCATAAAAGACATATTTAGCCATTTTTTTCTAAGGATTTTTCATAATAAACCCCTAAAGACATTTTGATACATTTATCTACATTGAAGAAAATGAAGTTGTACTATTTCTGAGAAAAGCATGTCTGATATTACTGATTATTTGGATAGGAGTAAAGCTATACCAACCTATTTATAAAGCAGGAATTTTCTATAAACTAAATATGCCAAACTCTTCATTATTATACAAAAAGCATTAACTATCAATTTAATTTGATATGAAGAGCCAAATATTTCCTGATTTAGCTGCCACATTATACTTTACACCTGCACTTTTACAGGCATGGAATTTAATTGCTCCTTTATTTAGCTGATTATTTTTATGTTTGACCATTTTTTCCCTTACACTGAAATTCAGTTATGCATTTATTGATGCCCTTGATAAATTTTGCTTCATACTGACAATTTGCAGTCATAATTTAACTGCAAAAACTGTGTGTAGAATAAAGGGTGTCTGTTCAATGAATAAAAAAAGTGAAAAGACACACATTTGGACTTAGAAATGTATTTACAGAATGAGAACTATGATTGACAAGTGCTTTCAAAGCATTGCACAATTATACTTTTCAGACACACTCATATCATTATCTTCTATTTTCATTTCATACAACCTTCTGCTCCTAGGGAGAAATATGAATTGTATACAAATCTATGTAATTGTACATGGACTACAGTTGTACATCGCAGTTCCCCGTGTACAACTGTATAAACTTTAATTAGCATTTATATTGTGCCAAGACATATGGGAAACAGAGAAATTTTAATGGAACCAGAGATTTTTAATTGTTTAATTCTAAGAATTCTTCCATATGTACCTTGACTTGTTCATTTGGTAAGGTCAGAATGAAGACACGTGAAAGTATCAACTCCATTAAAAAGTAGCACAACAATACAGAAAAAGAATAAATAGTTCCAATTTTAAATAAGAGAAGTAGCTTTAATATACCTAACAATAAAACTAGTATTGGATTAAATATTTGAAACTCTCAAATCAAGCATCAAAATCACCCTATCAAGTATTCTCATGTGCGTTCATTCTGAAATTTATTGTAAAAGTTTTATTATTCTAATGTATTTTTGTGACAAAACATTTAAGTTCGGAGAGGTGCTGCTGATTCTGTAATGAAAAGCATAAACTCTTCATGTCTTTCTCACCTCCTTCCAAGTCCCATCTCATAGAAGGTGTTCTTGTGTTAGTTCAAAAGTAGTTTCTCCTTCAATTGAAAAACAAATCTTATTCTATTATTACCTTTTCTAGTTCAGATAGGGATGTTCTTTGGGGAAGGTAAAGATTTAATTCACATTTCTCAAACCTCCACTTCCACTCAAGTAAGTCTCTTCTGGAAAAAAAAATCTTCTACAATTTTATTTTAATTCTGCTGCTGCTTTTACATTTAACTTTCAAGATTATGCTGAAAGAGCTATTTTCCATCATTGTTGATTCCCACACAGAAAATGCACATTTTAATGTCAAGATTGCTTTCTTGGTATTTGCTCTGCCACTTCTAAGTTTTTTTTTTCTTTTTCAGTTACACCTTTACCTTTACATTGTCAAGGTTGCTTTCATTTGCATTGTGCTCCCTGTCTTAAATTGTTCATGCTCTACCTTTACTTTGTGTCTAAAAGTTAAAACCAATTTATGAATATGAAAATTGCTTTCAGAAAAAAAAGATAATCTAGTTTTGTAGGACATTTTTTTCCTTATGGCTCAAATATTAGGATTTTTATTCCATTTGAGTTCATTTAGAACTCTAGCCTTACATGCCCAAACTTGCTTACAGTTATTATACTTTTTAGTTCATCTTATGTTTTATTCATCACCTTGTTATATAAATATTTTTCTCCTAAAATTTTGAATTTTAAATTATTTCACCCCTTCTTCCTTCTTTGCTCTAAGTTTATTTTCTTCTATCTTTGAAATAATAAATATCCATCTTCCATACTTGATTCCCAATGTATTCTAGATTTTAAATGTTTTTAAGGGATTTCCTAATATTGGGCCATTTTTTCTTTCATTGAATTTTTCTCTGGGTAGATTTTCTGTTCCAACTGAGAACAATATATGCCTCATTAATGCTTTGTTTCATCGAGCCTCTGACTTACATCACTTCTTATATTTCATATTTTCCTCCTTATGTCTTACACTTCTTTACTAAAAAGAATGCTCAGATTATTTCTTCAGGAAATCTTGAAAATTTGATGTTTCTCAATGATAGCCAAATTCAAGTATACTTATTTTCAAATAAATTAACTATTGTAAAATTCCTGCTCCACATAAATTGTCCTTGGAATATGAAGGCATTGACAAATTGTGTTATCTTTTTTTGCCAATTACCATCTCCTGTGAGCCTTATTATTTTTATTTATCTGGCTTTGTATTTTCTGTGTAAAATACATTGAGTTTTCTCATTATTCTTAGATTTCTAGAAAATTTCCAGATATTATATATCTTGTAATTAATTTCCACTATATTATGATCATTTCAGTTAGGAATGAGTTTCCTAACATTAATCATTTTATATTTTAATATTCAATTTTCCTTTCTATAGTTTTCATTTTGTCCCCATTCAAAACAAAATAAACATCCTTCCTCTTTCAAGGATCCTGATCCATGTTCATATTTTCTTGCATGTATTCATATGATAATATTGTTTGTTTTTTTCCTTCTGATGGTGAAAGATATAATGCATACACATTACTGATTTTCAATCCATGCTTACAATACTAGCAATACTACTATCGTATTATAGCCATATCCACTCTTATTTGTGATGTTATTATTGTGATTGATCTGTCACAGTGCCATATTGATTGATAAATATATCCCATATACACCATGCATATGCATAATACTAAAGGAATAGAGAATAGTAGTGTCACGAGCAGTTCATGGGCTGTATGTGGATTGTGTTGAGCATAGTACCCAAATGAGGGGATAGGTCTGACACTGAAAACACCTTGTCAGGGAGTGATTGCATGATGCAGGTGAGCCTCCCCCTCTAGCTTTGCCTGAGAATCTGCACACCACTTGAGATGGGTATGACCTGCCAAGATGTTAGTCAATCTGCAAACCACAAGACATCATAAAGAAGACTCTGTCCTGGAAACATTATCCCGGCCTTTGATGTCCCTGTTATAAAATAAACCAGACGCGGGCTCAGGTTCTCTCTTTCCAGGATGGAAGCTTGTTCTTTAAGGTCAAAGAGCTTTCTTGCCCTCGGTTCCAAAATTATTTGTGTGTTGTGAGATTTTTTGGTGCTTTCTTCTTAGCTTAATGTTGCAGCCAGCTCTTTTAAACCCAGTTCTCGTTTGGATGGTTGAGGCCGAGATAGCAGAAAGACTGAAACTACAAAATAAAAATCACTTCTAAACTAGGTTCTCATATAGGAATATTTCATAGAAGCAGAGAGTATAATAGTGGTCTCTGATGGCTAGTGAAAAGGAGAGGGGAAAGAAAGGTGTTGGACAGTGGGTACTAAGACGCAGTTAGAAAGAAAAGGTAAATCACAATCTTGAACAGCAGAGTAGACCAACTGCAATTCACAGCAATTAATTATGTATTTTGGGGTAAAATAGAAGCAAGGAAGAAAGTTTAAAGAAACACAAATGCAAATCACCTTAATTTGAACATCACACTCTGTATATGTATTTCAAATTATATGTATCCCATGAGTATGTTGGGTTATTATGTGCTGAAAATAAAAATCATTAAGATGGTAAAAATAAATAATAATAATAGATTCCATGTTGATAATAAGAACATATATTTTAACATAATTTGATTACATAATGAAGATCAAATAATTTATAAAGATATATACACAACTTCCTTTCAATGATTTATAATCAACGTTTTTCTTTGACTTTAAATATTCTTCAATTTGACTTTCAATGGACATAAATTAAATAATGTGGGTGTATAATTATTTATTCATTCAAACATCTTGAGACATCTAAATTATCTACTCTGATTTTACAAACATTGTATATTAACTTTTATTTAAAACTTTCATCTGTAACTTCCTTAGAAAAACTTTATTTTTATATTTCCCAAAACAAAATTAAATAAATGAATAAATAGAATATCTTTATATATTGTTGAATTTCTTTCAAGATAGGTATCACTTTAATCATCACCCATTTTTTCTTATACTGATATTTCTACCTCTCTTGCTGAGTCTTGGAAATTTAAATATTTTCTATGTTTTTCCCAAATTCAAACTTAAATTTAGGACCTAATTTTATTTTGTCATCTTTTAATTGCAATGAGGGTACACAAATTCTAATATAACCATTTGTATAAAAACTATTAATATTTTATTTTATACAGAACAGTTAAAAGTGGCGTTATGCTCAAAAAGGTATTTTCCATACAGAAAACCAAAAGTTATTACCCCATAAATTTTTAATAATTATTTAAATCATAAATCTACTTGCAATTAAGTTTTATTATCTTTATATACTATAACAGTCTTAAAAACCTTAAAATTGTAGTTAGACAATTTTTTTGAAATTATTGAATAATCATGTTTTTCTCCACTCTCCTAAAACCTACCTTAATTATATATGTTTTCTTTTGTTTGTCAAAGTTTATTTCTGGGCTTCTGTGTTTTCCCAAGCATCTGACTATTCTTCTTAGAGCAGTAGTAGTTAATTGACTGCTGTAGAATTTTAGTGTATTTTGTTGTCTGTACAACAAGTTTTACTAAGTATTTTTCATTTCAAATATTTCTGAGGTTTTTTTTTAGATGCTGTTTTTCTCAAGTGAAATATAGACTAGCGTACCATTAAAACAGTTATTCAAGGGAAAAAATCCTATTAAATATTTGAAATTTCAATAAGCCTCTTAAGATACTTGGTGACTTTAGCATGTTTTGCTCTTTCTTTGTTTTATTTTGTTTTGTTTTCTTACAAGGTTAGTAATTACAGAGACCCAGGTGCAAAGCACAGATGCTTTGCTTCCTAAGGCATATGGGTTAGTCAGAGCTATTCTGTATACTAATACCCAGGTCTCATGTTTTTCAACTGCAAAAGGAGGAAACCAATTAGGCCTCATAGGATTGTTGTGAATTTTAAAGAAATAATTATTTTAAGTGCTTACCTGAGAATCTGGCACTAAATAGTCACCGGGCAAATAGTTGGAGTATTAATATGATTCTGTCAGAAGGCCAAATAGAAATAAAAGGGAGTGATTTACTCATCCCACATGGACCCTTTCTCACTGATAATATTGGATGATTTGATTTAATCTAAAGTATTTATGATAATTAAAACTATAAACTCAAACTCTTGTTAAAACAAGATTACTGAATCTGGAAAATCTAGTATAACATAATATAAAAGAATTATATGTGATGATGACAAAGCCTATTAGAAAAAATTTTGGCTTTCTCTTATGTTATATTAATGACCTCTCATGAATCATGCCCCTTTTGGTCCATGCTTTTTGCCTTGTGACATTGCCATTGTTGTCATCAAAAGGTGAAGTTTATTCATGTGCTTCTCTTGATTCTGAGTTTGCTGGTATGTGTGTTACTTGTTTTGACAATTAGGGTGTTGCAGAAAAGAAGTGCAACTCTAGAGTCTAAGCTTTAGGAAGCCATGTAATTTCAGCTCTCAATTTCTGAGAATACCATGCTGTGAAATCGAGGTCTATCCTACAGTAGGCTGAGATTCCACCAGGAGGAGAATCAAAGTACCCAACTGATAACTTGCACCTATCCACTGATGGTGAAGAATGTTCATGAAGCCACAATAGGATCCTCTGTCCTGGTAGGGAACTGCAGCTGTATGAGTAATATCAGCAAAATTAGAGCTGCCTTGATCAGGAATGGAGAATTTTGGCAAATAATAAATCTTTGTTTTATTGTCACAAAATTTCATGATAGTTTCTTACACAATAATAGAAAAAAGAGAACAAACCAAAAGTGTGCAAGGAAGGCTGGATCCCTCCACATAGCCCTTCTGCATATCAACCACCTCTCTTGGAGGCGTGGCCTGAACTTAAGGGAGACAGAGTTTTCTGTCTTACTAAAGGAAACAAAAAACTAAAACTCCTCAAACATTAATTCAAAAAAACGTTCTTCCAATTTCAATTTAGTAGTTACAATCTGTAATTGAGAAAGTTTACTCTTAGTGAAAATTCTAGATTTTTTCTTTTCTTGAACCATACCAAAAAGAAAAGAGAGAGAGAAAATAAAAGATATCCATATAGAATATATCTGAAAACAAATCTAATTGCAAGCAATGATTCTCAATTGTACTATTGAAAGTAGAAAGTGAACATTATATAGGCTCAGAGAAATCTGAGGGCACCATCTCAAAAACCTAGCTTTTATTTCCCTTGTTCACTCCCTGTTCACTCCCACCCCAATTTGTTTTACACAGTTTTTAGATTTAGTGAGCCTGGAAAAGAAATGATGATTATTAAAAAAGAATTATATATATATATATATATATATATATATATATATATATTTTCAATTTTTGACACAGGAAAGGACCACAATGTGTAGACAAATACACACACCCACACACACATATATACCACTCATGCCATAAAAGCAAAGAAATTAGTACTCTAATAAATGAAATTCAAAGAAAAAAGTAAGATAGGAGGCAAAGATATGATATACTCTTCTAAATGAAATTAAAAAATTAATACTAGAAAGGAGAATAATAAACACTTTTAAAAGAATATATAAATTTTCAACAGATATGTGAAAAGACACTCAATATCATTGTTAAGAAAATGAATATCAAAAGTCCAATAAGATATCATTTCATCTTTTCTAGAAAGGCTTTTATAAAATGGTGAAAGGTAACAAGTATTGATAAGGATATGGAAAAATTGGAACACTTGTACACTACTGGGAATGTAAAGTACATAGATTCTTACCAAACTAAAAATGGAACTATCATGCTGTTTATCTTTGCTTTTTTAACATGCATGTATGAAACGATGAAAATTAGACTCTAAAATGTCTGTCTGCATTCTTCTCATTCACAATGCCCAATACATGGAAATATCCTGATGAATGCATAAAGAAAAATGTGGTCTCTACAAAATGTGGAATATTATTCACCTTTAAAAAGGAGAAGGAAATTTTACCATTTGTGACAACATGAATGAACCAAAAGGACTTTTTAAAAGTGAGATAACCTGTCATAAGAGGAAAATTCTTCATGATTCCACTCATATAAGGTGTCTAAAATAGTAAATATCATGAAGTAAAGCCGATAATAGTTTATGCTATGTGTTGTGGATGGGGGAAAAATGGAGAGCATGGTGCTTTTATTTAAAAATTTGGTGTGCACTTCAAAATATTTAAGAGTAGGTATCATGTTAAATGTTATTATTGAATAAAAGCAAAAATAAAGGAACACAAGGAAAATTTCTGAGATGTTGGTATTATCTAGATTGAAATGATGGCATCACAGGTGTTTGTATACATACACACTTGTTGGGTTGCACACAATAAATAGGGGTAGCTCTTTTTATATCAGTTACTCCTCAACAAAACTTTTTAAAACTCTGAAAATTTTAAAAAACATGATCATGTACATGGAAAGCATATATGCAAGATAAGGAAGAAGAATATAGTTGTTTTCAAAGCAAAGACTTTTGACAAATTAAATAGCTAATAGATGCAGAGAACTGTGGTGGCCAAATACCAGAAAGAATGAAATAAAGAAGAGAAAATAAAACACAATATCATTAAAATATTTTTTGCCCTTACACATTTGAAGTAAGAGTATTTTGACCTGAGATTTGGTACGGGTGCACCCAGGGCCCAGGGGAAGCCTCCCTCTAGGGATGAGACTCCTCAAAACCAGGTGCCGGGGGTAGATCAATTAAGGCCACACCCAGGGACCAAGGGCTGCCCCCCTTTAGGGGAAAGACCCATGGAACCTGGTTGCCTAGGAAGATAAAGTACTGCCACACCCAGGATCCAGGGAAATCCCCTCTCAAGGGGCCAAAGCCCTCAAACCTGGGTGCTGGGGGCACATCAGGTAAAGCGGTACCCAGGGTCCAGGGGAAAACCTCCTCTAGGGAGGAAACCCCTGGAACCCAGTTGATGGGGGGAGATAAGGTACTGCCGGACCCAGGAACAAAGGGACATCCACTTCGAGATGCGAGGCATCTGGAACCCGGGTGGTGGTGAAGTTCAGTTACTGCTGCAACCAGGGTCCAGGGAACTGCCCCTTCTAGGGGTGAAACCCCTCGAAACTGGGTGTCAGGGAGGAGATCAGGTACAGTACAGCCGGGACCATGGTCCAGGGGACTCTGTCCTCTAGGGAGGAGACCCCACCAACCCAAGTGAAAGGGGTATATCAGGAACTGCCTCACCCATGGTCCAGGGAACTCCCCCATCTTGGGGCCACACTGTCAAACACGGTGCTGGGGGGAGATCAGGTATGGCCACAACTGGGGTCCAGGAAACTCACCCCTCTAGGGGCAAGACCCCTGGAACCCGGGTAAAGATCAAGTACTGCCGCACACGTGGTCGAGAGGACTCCGCCCTAGAGGGAGACCCCAGGAACCTGAGGGAAAATTATGTACCACCACACACAGCGTCGAAGTGACTCCCCCCTCTAGGTGCAAGACCTTCGAACCGGGATGCCAGGGGTAGATCCCGTACGGCCACACCCAAGGTCCAGGGGACTCCCCCTTCAAGGGAAGAGACCCCTCACACCTGGGTGTGGGAGGAAAGTTGCTCCACAGCCATTGTCGAGGGGTCTCTAATCTAGGGGAGAGACCCCTCAAACCTTGGTCCTGGGGTGAGATCAAGTATGGCCACACCCAGTGTACAGGGGACACCCACCTCTAGGATAGAGACCACTAGAACCAGATGCAGGGGAGAGATCCGGTCCAGAAGCACCCAGGCACCAGGGGACACACCATCTGGGGAGGAGACATTTGGAACCCTTGTGCTGGGGAAGATCATGTACTGCCGCACCCAGGGTTAAGGGGACGCCTCCATCTAGGTTCAACACCACGGAACCCAGGAGGAGACTAGGTTCCACAGCACACAAGGACGACTGAAATCACCCCTCTAGTGGTGAGATCCCTGGAACCCGGGTGCCAGGGCAGATCAGGTACAGCCATACCCAGCGACCAGGGGACGACCCCCTTCTAGGGGCGAGATGCCAGGGGAATTTCAGGTATGGAAGCACCCAGGGCCCACGGACGCACCCCCTAGGGGTGAGACTCTTCAAAACGGATGCCGTGGGTAATCAGGTATGGCTGCACCCAGTTTCTAGGGGACTCTCCCCTCTCGAGATGAGACTGGTCAAACATGGTGCCCGTGGAAGATCAGGTACGACCAAACCCATGATCCAGGGTACTCTCCCCTCTAGGGGAGAGAACACTGGAACCCGCGTGTAGGGAGAGCACCGGCCACATCCAGGGTCGGGTGGACTCCCCACTCTTGGGGCGAGACCCCTCAAACCTGGAAGCCAGGGGAGAATAGTTATGGCTGCACCCAGGGTAAAGGGGACTCCACCCTGTAGGGTAGAGACCTCTCAAAACAGATGCTGGGAAGAGATCATGTATGACATCACCCAGGGACCAGGGACTCTCCCCTCTATGGGCGAGTCTCCTCTAACAAGGATGCCAGGGTAGATCAGTCGTCCGCACCCAGGGTGCAGGTGACTCCCCACTTAAGGGTGAAACAACTCAAACCAGGTGCCTGGAGAGAGATCAGGTAGGAGGCACCCAGGGTCCAGGGAACTCCCCCCCGGGGGCGAAACCCTGTGAACCTGGCTGCCAGAGGGAGATCAGATATGGTAGGACAGCGACCATGGTCCAAGGGACTCCATCTTCTAGGGACAAGACACCTTGCACCCAGGTGATATCAGGTTTTTCCACACCCATGGTCCAGGGAACAAGCCTATCTAGGGGCGAGACCATCAAACATGGTGCTGGAGGAGATAGATATGGCTGCAACCTGGGTCCAGGGTTCTACCCGCTCTAGGTGCGAGACCCACGAACCTGGGGGAAAATCATATACCATGGCACCCAGGGTCGAGTTGACTCCCCTCTCTAGGGGAGAGACGCCTCGAACCCGGGTGTCTGGAGAAATTCCCATCACAGACATTGTCAAGGGGACCCCTCAAACCCGGTTCATGGGGAGATCAAGTAGGGCCGAACCCAGGGCCAGGGGATGCCCCCCTCTAGGGTCGAGAGTCCTCAAAACTCTGTGTCAGGGGGACATCAGGAACCGCCTAACACAGATAACCGCGGACGCCACCTCAAGGGGTGAGACCCTTCAAACTCAGGTGCCAGAGGAGATAGGTGCAGCTGCACCCAGACACCAAGGGACACCCCCCACTAGGGGCAAGACACCTATAACCAGATGCCTGGGGAATTTCAGATATGGAAGCACCCCGTGTTCAGGTTTCCCCCTATTTAGTCCAGATCCCTCGAACCCGGGATCCAGGGGCAGATCAGATACACCTAGACCCAGGGTCAGGGGATTCCCCCATCTAAGTGCGAGATCCCTCCAACCCAGAGGTAGATGAAGTACCTCCGCCCACAGGGTCAAGGAGACTTCCCCTTCTAGGGCAGAGACTCCTCAAACCCAGATGCGTGAGGAAGATCATGTATGTGGCTGCACCAGGATCCCGGGGACTCCCCACTATAGGGAAGAGACCACTGGAATCAGAGGGTTGGTGTGAGATTAGGTACCGCCGCACCCAGTTTCCAGGGGTCCCCTATTTAGGAGTCAGACACCTCGTACCCAGGTGAAGGGGGGAGATGAGGTACCTGCACCCAGTGACGAGGGAAATCCTCCCCCCTATGGGAGAGACCCCTCGAACACGGTTGCTGGGGGAGAGATCAGGTAGGGCCCCACCCAGGGTCCAAGGGACTCCCCCATCTAGGGATGAGACCCCTCAAAACTGGGTGCCAGAAGTACATCAGGTACGACTGCACACAGTGAACAGGGAGCGTCCCCTCTAGGGGTGAGAAACCTGGAACCCAGGTGCCGGGGAAGATCAGGTAATGCCGCACCAGCATCCAGGGATCTCCCCACTCCATGGCAGAGACCCCTCGAACACGCATGTCGAGGGGAGCTCCCGCCACAGGCAGGGTCAAGGAGACTCTCCAATTTATGGGCGAACCCGGGAGCCGGGGGATATCAGTTACCGCCACACCCGGGTTCCTGGGGCCTCCCCGCTCTTGGTTAGAGACCCCTCGAAACAGATGCCAGGAGGAGATCAGGTACGGCACACAGCACCCAGGGTCCAGGTATGCCCCCCGCTATGGGCGAATCTCTTCTAACATGGATGCCCGGGGTAGATTAGATACGGCTTCACCCAGGGTCCAGGGGACTCCCCACTTTAGGGGGAAAAACCTCTCAAACCAGGTGCCAGGGGGAGATCAGGTATGGCCGCACCCATGGTCCAGGGTAC
Source organism: Ictidomys tridecemlineatus (assembly GCF_052094955.1). NCBI lineage: Eukaryota > Metazoa > Chordata > Mammalia > Rodentia > Sciuridae > Ictidomys > Ictidomys tridecemlineatus. Next base: position 111,468 of record NW_027522415.1, read on the forward strand.
TCCCACATTTAGGGGCTAGACCGTCAAACATGGTGTGGGGGAGATCAGGTTCAGCAGCATCCTTTGTCCAGGGAACGCCCCGCTCGAGGGGCGAGACCCCTGGAACCCAGGTAAAGATCAAGTACTGCCGCACACAGGGTCGAGGGGACTCCCCCCTCTACGGAGGAGACCTTCAAACCCGGATGCAGGGGGCAGATCATGTACAGCCACACCCAGGGTCCAGAGGACTCCCCCAACTAGTGGGAGACCCCATGAACCTTTCTAATCTAGGTGAGAGACCCCTCAAACCTTGGTCCTGGGAGGAGATCAGGTATGGCCGCACCCAGTGTACAGGGGATTCCCACCTCTAGGGTAGAGACCTCTCCAAACAGACGGGAGATCAGGTCTGGAATCACCCAGGGACCAGGGGACGCCCCCTCTATGGAGGAGAACTTTGGAACCTGGTTGCTGGGATAGATCATGTACTGCTGCACCCAGGGATCAGTGTACGCCTCCATCTAGGTTCCAGACCCTTCAAACCCTTGAGGAGATTAGGTTTCACAGCACACAAGGAGGACGGAGGACGGGAATCACCCCTCTAGTGGTGAGACCCCTGGAACCCGGGTGCCTGGGGTGATCAGATACAGCCGCACCCAGGGAGCAGGGGACACCCCCTTCTAGGGGCGAGATGCCTCTAACCAGATGCTGGGGAAATTTCAGGTATGGCAGCCCCCAGGGTCCAGACACACCCCCCCTAGGGGTGAGACTCTTCGAAACAGATGCGGGGGGGGGGGAGAGATGAGGTAGGGCTGCACCCAGGTTTGAGGGGACTCTTCCCCCCTCTACAGGTGAGACCCCTCGAACCCTGGGAGGGAGATCTGGTACCACCGCACCCAGGGTCTAGTGAACTCTCCCCTCTAGGGGTGAAACCTATAGATCCTGGTGTGTGGGGAGACCTGGTAGGGTGCACCCAGGGTCCAGGTGATGGCCCTCTCTAGGGGAGACACAACTCGAACCCGGGTTTCCAGGGGAGAACATGTATGGCCACACCCAGGGAATCCCCACCTAGGCTAGAAACCCCTCAAACCCGATGAGGGGGGAGATCAGGTACCATAGCAAGGAGGGTCTAGGGACGCCCCCCTCTAGAAGTGAGACCCCTCAAATCCATTGTGAGGGTGAGATCAGGTAGAGATGCACCAAGGGACCAAGGGACTCTCCTTTCTAGATGCGAGACACCTGGAACCCGGTTGCTGGGTAAGATCAGGTACTGACATACCCAGGGTTTAGGGAACTCCCCCCTCTATGGCGAAGCCCCTCGAACCTGGGAGCTGGTGGGGGAGGTCAGGTATGGTACGACTGGAACCATGGTCCAGGAGCCTCCGTCCTCTAGGGACGAGACCCCTCGAACCCAGGTGAAAGGGAGATATCAGGTACTGCCGCAACCATGGTCCAGGGGACTCCCCCAATAGGGGCAAGACGGGCAAACAAGGTGCCAGGGGGAGATCAGGTATGGCCGCAACCAGGGTCCAGGGTAATACTCCCTTTAGGGGAGAGACCCCCGAACCCAGCTGCACACAGGGTCGAGGGGACTCCTCCCTCTATGGCCGACACCTTCGAACCTGGATGCCGAGGGAAGATCATGGACGGCCACTCCCAAAGTTCAAGGAACTCCCCCCTCTAAGGGAGACACCCCTCGAACCCGGGTGTCAGGGGAGCTCCGGGTACAACCATTGACGATGGGACTCTCTACTCTAGGGGAGAGACCCAACAAAACCGGATCGCAGCAGGAGATTAGGTACGGCAGCACCCAGGGTCCAGGGACACCCCGCTCTAGGGGTGAGTCCCCTCAAACACAATGCAGGGGAGAGATCAGGTACGGCCGCACCCAGGGACCAGGGGACATCCTCCTCTACGGAGGAGACCCCTGGGACACGGGTCTGCAACACCCAGGGTCCACGTACTTCCCCATCTAGGGGTGAGACCCCTCCAACCTGGGTGCCTGGGGAATCAGGTACTGTTGCACCCATGGTCCAGGGGCCTCTCCACTTTAGGGGAGAGACCTCTCGAACTCACGGGTCGGGTGGAGCTCCCGCTGCAGCCAGGGTCAAGGGGACTGCCCACCCTAGGGGTGAGACCCCTAGAACCCAGGAGCCAGGGGAGATCTGCTTCGGCCGCACCCATGGTCCACGGGAACCCCCCCCCTTCTATGTTAGAAACACCTTGAAACAGATGCCTGGAGGAAATCAGGTACAGCAGCACCCATGGTCCAGGAAAGCCCCCTTCTATGGGCGAGTCTCCTCCAACCCGGGTGCCAGGGGTAGATCCGATATGGCTGCATCCAGGGTCCAGGGCACTCCCCACTTTAGGGGCGAAACCTCTCAAACCAGCTGCTGGGGGGAGATCAGCTACAGCTGCATGCAGGGTCCAGGGGACACGGCCTCTCTAGGGATGAGACCCCTTGAACATGGGTGCTGGGGGAGATCAGGTATGGCTGAACCCAGGCCCAAGGGACACCCTCCTCTAGGGGAGAGATCCCTGGAACCCAGGTTACTGGGGTATATCATGTATGGTACATCTGCACACAGGATCCAGGGGACTCCCCCCTCTAGGGGCAAAACCCCTCCAACCTGGGTGCCGGGGGGAGATCAGGTATGATATGGCTGCACCCAGGATTCAGGCGACTCCCCTCTGTAGGGACAAGTCCCCTCAAATCCAGGGATTGGTGTAAGATTAGGAATGGCCGTCCCCAGCGTCCTGGGGTCCCACTCTTTAGGGGTGACACCCCTCTTACCTGTGTGAAGAGGGGAGATCAGGTACAGTCACACCCAGGGTCCAGGGAATCCCTCCATCTAGGGGCCAGACGATCAAACCAGGTGATGGGAGGAGATCAGGAATTGCTGCAACCAGGGACAAGGAGACGAACCACTCTAGGGGTGAGACCACTGTAAACCGTGTGCAGGGAGAATCAGGTACGGCCTCACCCAGGGTACAGGGAATTCCCCAATCTAGGGGTGAAACCCCTTGAACCTTGGTGCTGGGGGGAGATCAGATAAGGTACGGCTGCAGCCAGGATCAAGAGCACTCCTCTCTGTATGGTCGAGACCCTTGGAACCTGGGTGTTTTGTGAGATTTGGTATGGCTGCATCCAGGGTTCAGGGAACGCCCCCCTCTAGGGGCATTAGCCCTTGAATTCAGGTTCCAGGGAAGATCAGGTATGGCCATACCCAGGGTCCAGTGGCCCCCCTCTTTAGGGGTAAGACCCCTAGAACCCGGGTGAAGGGGGAAGATCAGGTATGGCCAGACCTAGGGTCTAGAGGATGCCCACATTTAGGGGTGAGACCCCTCAACCCAGGGGGAGATCAGGTACCACTGCATACAAGGTCGAGGGGACCCCACCTTCTAGGGGTGAAAACCCTTGAACGTAGGTGCTGGGGAGAGATCAGGTATGTCTGCACCCAGGATCCAGGGGACTCCCCCCCTCTATAGGCGAGAACACTCGAACCCTTGTTTCGGGAGAGCTCCCTTCACAGCCAGGGTCGAGGGGATTCCCAATCCTAGGGGCAAGACCCCTTGAACCGGGGAGCCAATGGAGTTCACTGACAGCCGCACCCAGGGTCCAGGGGACTCTATCCTCTAGGGTAGAGGCACCTTGAACAATATTCCGGGGGGAAATCATGTACGACAGCACCCAGGGCCAAGAGACCCCTCCCCTCCAGGGCCCAGACACCTCATAACCGGATGTGGGGGTTTTATCAGGTAAGGCCACACCCAGGGTCCAGGGGACTCGCTACTTTAGGGGTGAAACCCCTCGAACCAGGTGCCGGAGGGAGATCAGGTACCAAGGGTCCAGGTGATGCCCCTCTCCAGGAACAAGATGCCTTGAAACCGAGTGCTGGGGGAGATCAGGCCCGGCTGTACCCAAGGCCCAAGGGACTCCATCCTCTAGGGAAGAGACCCCTCGAACCCGGGTACCGGGGAAAAATCAGGTATCACCACACCCACTGTCCAGTGGACTCCCCTTTCTAGGAGCAAGACCCTTCAAACCCGGTGCAAGGGGGGGGATGAGGAACTGCTGCACCCAGGGACCAGGGGACGCCCTCCACTAGGGGCGAGATGTCTCGAACCTGGTGCCAGGGGGACATCAGGTATGGCCGCAAGCGGGGACCAGGGGACGTCCCCCTGTAGGGACAAGACCCATGGAACCCAGATACTGGGGAAGATCAGGTACTGCTGCAACCAAGTTCCAGGGAACTGTACACTCAAGGGGCAAATGCCCTCGAACCTTGGTACGGGGAGGGGGGGAGATCAGGTACGGCGGTACCCAGGGTCCAGGGGACTTCCCATCTAGGGAGGAGACCCCTCGAACCCGGGTGTCGGGGGGAGATAAGGTAGGCTGCACCCATGGTCCAGGGACTCACCCCTGGAGGGTAGAGAACCCTCAAAAAAAATGCCAAGGGGAGATTAGGTACAGCCACACCCAGGCACCATGGGACACGCCCCTGTAACCTGGTGCCAGAGGGACATCAAGTATGGCCGCACTCAGGGAATACCCCTATCTAGAGGTGAGACCACTGGGACTAGCGTGCCAGGGAAGGTCAGGTACTGCTTCACCCAGGGACCAGGAAGCTTCCCCCTAAAAAAGGAGTACCCTCCACGTTGTGTGCGGTGGTACCTGATGTCACCCCGTGTTGGAGGGGTCTCTCCCCTAGAGGAGGGAGTCCCCTGGACCCTGGGTGCGGGTGTACCTGATCTTCCCCAGCATCCGGGTTCCAGGGTTCTCACCCCTAGAGGGGGCATCCCATGGTCCCTGTGTGTGGCGTTACCTGATGTCCCCCTGGCACCTGGTTTTGAGAGGTCTTGCCCCTAGAGGGGGTGTGTCCACTGGTCCCTGGTTGCCGCCATACCTGACCTCCACCCCGCACCAGTATCGAGGTGTCTTGCCCCTAGATGGTGGAGTCCATGCAACCCTGGGTGCGATAGTACCTGATCTCCTCTTGGCACCCGGGTCAGAGGGGTGTCTCCCCTACAGGGGTAGTCCCTTGGACCCAGGATGCGGCCTTACCTGATCTCCCCTGGTACTTGGCTTCAAGGGGTCTTTTCCCTAGAGAGGGGTGTCCCTTGGACCCTGGGTGCGGCTGTACATGATCTCCCCCCAGCACCCGGGTTCGAAGCTCTAGTCCCTGGAGGAAGGAGTCCCCTCGGCCCTGTGTGTTGCAGTACTTGATCTTTCCCTGGGTTTGAAGGGTCTCTGCCCTAGAGGGGGGAGTCCCCTGAACCCTGTTTGCGGCAGTACTGATCTCCCCATGGCACCTGGTTTGAGGGGTCCCGACCCTAGAGGTGGGAGTCACCTGGACCCTGGATGCGGCCGTACCTGATCTGCCCTGGGACCCGAGTTTGAGGGGTCTCTACCCTAGAGGGGGGAGTCCCTTGGATCCTGCGTGCGGCCATACCTTATCTCTTTCCAGTATCCGGGTTTAGGGTCTCTCCCCTACAAGCTGGAGTCTCCTCGACAATGTGTGCGGTGGCACTTGATCTCCCATGGGATTTGAGGCGTCTCACACCTACAGGGGGGAATCCCCTGGACCCTGGATTCAGGCGTACCTGATCTTCCTCTGGCACCCGGGTTTGAGGGGTCCCGACCCTAAAGAGGGGGACCCCTAGACCCTGGGTGTGGCCATACCTGATCTCCCAATGACACTGGGTTAGAGGGGTCTCACCCCTAGAGGGGGGCATCCCCTGGACATTGGGTGCGGTCCTACCTCATCTCCCCTCGGCACCGGGTTCCGGTCTCACGCCTAGAGCGGGGAGTTCTCTGGACACTGGGAGCAGCAGTACCTGATCTCTGCCCGCCACCGTTTCGAGGGCTTTCGCCCCTTAGGGGGTAGTTCCCTGGACCCTGGGTGTGGCAGTACCTGATTTTCCTCCACATACAGTTTCCACGGGTCTCACCCCTAGAGGGGGACGTCCCTTGTTCCCTGGGTGCGGCCGTACCTAATATCCCCCTGACACTCAGGTTGGAGGGGTCTCGCCCCTAGAGTGGGTCGTTCCCTAGTCTCAGGGTGCAGCCAAATCTGATCTTCCCCCGCACTAGGTTTGAGAAGTCTCGCACCCAGTGGGGGGAGTCCACTGGACCCTGGGTGCAGTGGTACCTGATCTCATCCTGGCACCAGGTTCGAGGGGTCTCTCCCCCAGAGGGAAGAGTCTCTCGGATCCTGGCTGTGGCTGTACCTGATCTCCCTCAGGCATCCAGGTTCCAGGAGTCTAGTCTCTATAGGGGGGCATGCCTGGACCCTGGGTGGTGCCGTACCTCATCTACCCCTGGTATCCGGTTCGAGGTGCCTCTAGCCTAGAGAGGGGAGGCCCCTGGACCCTAGTGCAGCCGTACATGATCTACCTCTGCACCCGGGTTTAATGGGTCTTGTCCCTAGAGAGGGACTTTCCCTGGATTCTGGGTGCGGCTGTACCTGATCTCCCACAGGCACCTGGTTTGAGAGGTTTTGCTCCTAAAGTAGGGAGTCCCCTGGACACTGGGTGTGGCGGTATTTGATCTATCTCCAGCATCCGGGTTCGAGGAAACTCGCCCATAGAGTGGGGCATCCCTGTACCCTGGGTACTGCTGTACCTGATCTCCTCCCGGCATCTGTTTCGAGGTGTCTCTAGCCTAGAAGGGGGTGTCCCCTGGACCCTGAGTGCGAGCGTACTTGATCTCCCCTGGCACCCAGGTTCGAGGGGTTTCGCCCCTAGAGGGGGGAGTTCCTTGGACCCTGGTGCGGCATTACCTGATCTCCCCCTGGCATCCGTGTTGGAGGTGTCTCGCCCCTTATTGGGCACCCCTGGACCCTGGTTGCTGCCATACCTTATCTCCCCATGCCATCACATTCGAGGGGTCTCTCCCATAGAGGGGGAAGTCCTCTGGACCCTGGGTGCGGCAGTACCTTATCTCACCCAGCACCCGGGTTCCAGGTGACTCATCTCTAAAGGGGGAGTCCCTTGGACCCTGGGTGCCACAGTACCTAATCTCCCACCAGCAACCAATTTCCAGGGGTCTCACCTCTATAGGGGGATTCCCCTGGACCTTGTGTGCAGCTGTACCTGATCTCCCCAAGACACCTGATTCGAAGGGTCTTGCCCCTTTTGGGGGAAGCCCCCTGGACTTGGGTGCACACGTATATGATCTCTACCCAAAGTTCCGTGTTCGAGAGTTGCTTCCATACCTGATCTCCCCCTGGCATCAGGTTTCAGGGTTCTCTCCCCTAGAGGGGGGATTCCCCTGGACCTAAGTGAGGCCGTACCTCATCTACCCTGGCACCCATGTTCCAAATGTCTCATCCCTAAGGGGCGAGTCCCCTGGAACCTGGGTGCCACTGCACCTAATCTCCCCCGGCACCGGGTTTGCTGGGTCTCTCCCCTAGTGGGGGTTTTCCCCTAGTCCCTGGGTGTGGCCGTACATGATCTCCCCTTGGCCCTGGGTTTGAGGAGTCTTGCCCCTAGAAAGGGAAGTCCCCTAAACCGTGGGTGTGGCCCTACCTGGTCTCCCCGAGCATCCGTGTTCGAGGGGTCTCACCCCTTAAAGGGGAGATGGCCAGACCCTGGTTGCTGCCATACCTGATCTTCCCCCAGCATATCTGATTTAAGAATTCTCGTTCCTAGAGGGAGAGCATCTCCTGGCCCTTGGGTGTGGCCATACCTTATCTCCTACCAACACCCGAGTGTCAGGGGTCTCATCCCTAGAGGGCAGAGTCCCCTGGACCATGGGTGCGATTGGACCATACCTGATCTCCCCCAGGCACCAAGATTCCAGGGGTTTTGCCCCTAGAGGGGGGCGTTCCCTGGACCCTGGATGCGGCCATATCTGATCTTCCCTTGGCACCGGGATCGAGGTGTCTCCTCCTTAGAGGTGGGTGCCCCTGGACCCTTAGTGCGGTTGTACCTCCTTTCCCCCCAGCACCTGGTCAGAGTGGTCTGGTCCCTAGAGGGGGAAGTCTCCTGGACCCTGGGTGCGGCAGTACCTGATCTCCTCCCGACATCCTGGTTCCAGGAGTCTCGCCCCTTAATGAAGGGACAACTGGACCCTGGTTGCTGCCATACATGATCTCAACCCAACATCAGCTTCGAGGGGTCTCTCTTCTAGTTGGGTTGTCCCCTGAACCCTTGGTGCAGCAGTAACTGATCTCTCCCAGCACACGGTTTCCAGGGGTCTCATCCTTAGAGTTGGGCATCCCCTGGACCATGGGTGCGGCCTTCCCTGATCTCCTCCCGGCACGTGGTTAGAGAGGTTTCCCTCCTAGTGGCGGGAGTCCTCTGGACCCTGGGTGTAGCCGTACCTGATCTCCCCATGGCACCTGGTTTCAGGGTGACGCCCTGGTTCAAGGGGTCTTGTCCCTATATGGGGGAGTCACCTGGATCCTGGGTGCGTCGGAACCTTATCTCGCCCTGTCACCTGGGTGGGAGTGGTCTCGCCCCTAAATGGGGAAGTCCCCTCGACCTTGTGTACAGTGATACCTGATCTCTCCACAAGTTCAAGGAGTCACCCCACTATAGGGGGGATCCCCTGGACCCTGGGTGCTGCCATACCTTGTCTCCTCCCTGCACCCAGGTCGAGGGGTTTTGCTCCTAGAAAAGGGAGTCCCCTCGACCTTGTGTGTGGTGGTACCTGATCTCCCCTGGGTTCCAAGGGTCACACCCCTAAAGGGAGACGTCCCCTGGACCCTGGATGCCGCTGAACCTCCTCTCCCTCGGGCACCATGTTCGAGGGGTCTCGCCACTAGAGGAAAGAGTTCCCTGGACCTGGGTGCAGCCTTACCTGATTTCCCCACCTTCATCTGGGTAGGAGGGTTCTCGCCCATACAGTGGGGGACCCCTGGAACCTGGGTGGGGCCCTACCTGATCTTTCTTGGCACCCAAATTCCAGGTGTCACACCCCTCGAGTGGGGCATCTCTTGGACCTTGGGTGTGGCCGTACTTAATCTCACACAGACACCCGAGTTGGAGGGGTCTGGTCCATAGAGGGGGAAGTCCCCTGTATCCTGGGTGCAGCCATACCATACCTGATCTCCCTTAGGGACCCAGGTTTAAGGGGTTTCCCCCCTGGAGGGGTGAGTTCCCTGGACTCTGGGCCATCTCTGATCTTCCCCAGAACCTGGGTTTCAGGGATCTCGCCCCCAGAGGGGGGGTTCCCCTGGTCCCTGGATGCAGCCGTTCGTGATCTTCCACAGTACCTGATTTGAGGCGTCTCTCCCCTGGGGGGGGGGGCTCTTGTACCATGGGTGTGGCCGTAACTTATGTCCCCCTGACACCTGGGTTCAATGGGTCTCCTCCTTAGTTCGGGGGGTCCCCTGGATCCAGGGTGTGGCCAAACGGGATCTTGCCCCCTCACCAGGGTTTGAGGTGTCTCACCCCTAGTTGTGGAAGTTCCCTCGACTTTGTGTGCAGTGGTACCTGATCTCCCCATGGTTTTGAGGGGTGTCACACCTAGAGGGGGGAGTTCCTGGACCCTGGGTGCAGCCTTATCTGATCTACCCCCTTCACCCGGGTATGAAGGGTCTTGCCCCTAAAGAGGAAGCCCCCTGGAACCTTGGTTGGGCTGTACCTTACCTGGTCTCCCCCAGGCACCCATACACGAGGGTTTTCTCCCCTAGAGGGGGAAGTCCCCTTGACCTTGTGTGTGGTAGTATCTGATTTCCCCTGGGTTTGAGGGGTCTCGCCCCTAGAGTGGGTTGTCCCCTGGACCCTGGGTGCAGCCATACCTGCTCTCCCCTGCACCGTGTTCGAGGGGTCTTGCCCCTATAGAAAGGAGTTCCCTGGACCCTGGGTGCAGCCGTACCTGATCTTCCACCTTCACCTGGGTACGAGGTTTCTCACCCCTAAAGAGGGGGAACCCAGGACCCTGGTTGGGGCTCTACCTGATCTTCCCCAGCACCCAATTTCCAGGGGACACACTCCTAGATTGGGGCATTCCCTGGACCCTGGGTGCGGCCATACCTTATCTCCCACCAATACCCAGGTTCGAGGGGTCTTGTCCCTAGAGGGGAAAGTCCCCTTGACCCTGGGTGTGGCAATACCATAACTGATATCCCCCATGACCCAGGTTCAAGGGGTTTAGCCAATAGAGGGGAGAGTTCCCTGGACACTGGGTGCAAGAGTACCTGATCTTCCTTGGCACCCGGGTTCCAGGGGTCTCTCTCCTAGAGGGGGGCATCACCTTGTTCCTGAGTGCAGCCGTACTTGATGAGCCCCGGCACCCAGGTTTGAGGGGTCTTGTCCCTAGACGGGGCGTCCCCTGGTCCCTGGGTATGGCCATACCTGATCTACCCCTGGCATCTGGTTCGAGGGGTCTCTACTCTAGAATGGGGAGTCCCCTGGACCCTGGGGGTGGCTGGCTATACCTGACCTCCCCTGGCATCTGGTTTGAGGGGTCTCTACCCTAGAAGGGGGAGTACCCTGAACCCTGGATGCAGCCGTACATTATCTCCTCCCAACACCCGGGTTCAAGGGGTCTCAGAGGGGGGAGTCCCCTGAACCCTGGGTGCTGGTGTACCTGATCTACCTCCAGCACCAGGTTCGAATGCATTCGCCCCCTAGAGGGGGGAATTCCCTGGAACCTGAGTGCAGCAGTACCTGATCTTCCTCGGCACCCAGGTTCTAGAGGTCTCACCCCTAGAAGGGCCATCCCCTGGTCCTTGGGTGTGGCCATTCTTGATCTCCCTCTCACACCGGGTTTGAGGGGTCTCATCCCTAGAAGGGGGAGTCCACTGAACACTGGGTGTGGTGATACATGAGTTCCCCCACAGTACCCGATTTGAGGAGCCTCTCCCCTAGAGGTGGGAGTCCCTTGGACCATGGATGTAGCCGTACATGATCTCCCATGGCACCCGGGTTCAAGGGGTCTCGTCCCTAGAGAGGGGCATCCCCTGGACCCTGGGTGCAGCCATATATGGTCTACACCCGATACCTGGTTTGAGAGATTTCAACCATAATGTGGGGAGTCCCCTGGAGCCTGGGTGTGGCCTTACATGATCTACCCTTGGCATCCGTGTATGAGAAGACTGGGCCCTAGAAGGGGAGGGTCCCTGGACCCTGAGAGCTGCCGTACCTGATCTCCCCCCCAGCATATGGTTTGAGGGGTCTCTACCCTAGAGTATAGAGTCCCCTGGACCATGGGTGTGACCGTAAGTGATCACCCTTGGCTCCCTGGTTCGAGGAGTCTTGCTCCTAGGTTGAGGAGTCCCCTCCACCCTGGATGCGGGGGGAGCTCCCCTCGACATGCGGGTTCAAAGGGTCTTGCCCCTAGAGGGGGGAGTTCTCTGGATCCTGGGTGTGGCCATACCCCATTTCCACCACCACCGCCCCCCGCACCTAGGTTGGAGGTGTCTCGCCTTTAGATGGAGGGATTTTCTGGACCCTTTTTGTGGCCATATCTGATCTTCCCCCTTCACCCAGGTATGAGGGGTCTTGCCACATACAAATAAATAAAATAAATGTATTGTGTCCAACTACTAATATAATAATAATAATAATAATGCACAGAAGGAGCCACCAGCCCTGAGGCAGCTGCAGCTCTGGCCAGCTTAAGAATTCCTTCTTTCTTTGCAGACTCTGGTGGTCCACCTTCCCAAGTGTCTGATGGGGATTCATGCCCTCTAGATTATCCCAGTAGACCATATCTAAGATGGTCCACATCACAAGACTGTCTGAAGGAAACATACTCTGTCAAGTCCAGGTTTCAGCATACAAATTCACATTCGTTTTTGTGTTAGTCAGCTTTCCTTGACTTTAACAATTACCTATGTTAATACATTTATAAAGATAAAAGGACTTCTTTCTTTTTTTGTTCTGCTTTTGTTTTTGAGCGGAATGCCAGTGATTGATCTCAGGGTCACTCATCCATGGAGCCAGATCCCAAGCCCTATTTTATATTTTATTTAGAGACAGGGTCTCACTGTGTTGTGCAGTACCTCGCTTTTTGCTGCAGCTGGCTTTAAACTTGCAATCATCCTGCTTCACCCTCCTGAACCACTGGGATTATAGGCATGCACCACAGCTCCTTGAAAGAAAAGAATTATTTTGGCTCACAATTTTGGAGTCCATGACTGATTGCCTAGTTGCATTTGGGCTTTTAGTTAGGGAGGACATCAGACTGAAGCTTGTGTTAGGAAAGACTTCTACTCAAGGCCAAGTGTAACAGAGGCAGACAGGAAAATAATGGGTTTCTACAATCCTTTTGGGGGGGTCACCTTCAGTTACCTACAATGCCTACTTTCTCTCTCTCTCGCTCTCTCCCTCTCTCTCGCTGTCTGTCATGCTCTTCAACTATGGATTAAATCCAAGGGTGTTCTACCACCTAGATGTACACCAGTGCTTTTTGACATTTATTTTGAATCAGGTCTTGCTAAGTTGCCAAGGCTAGCCTTGAACTTGTGATACTCCTACTTCAGCCTCCAGAATAGGGGGGGGATTACAGTCTCCCCTAAACTTGGCTAGGTCCCACCTCTCAAAGGCTCCATAACCACCACCCAATAGCATCAAGATAGGGAATAAGCCTTTAATAAATGGGCACTGGGTAGATATTGCAGACCTAAGCCATAGCAGCTTACTCACTGGTCTCTAACCTTCTCTACTCTCAGAAAAAAATTTCACACAGTCCCCATGCCTCCATCTCTCCAGCCTCAGAGAATCAAACACTTCACAGCCTCTCAAAGAAGCTGGACTAGAGGTACAGAAATAGATAAAACATCTCCAAATTTGGTGTATGCATGTGTTCATCAGAAGGTGAATAACAGTCTAAAAATGTTTGTAAAATTCTCTAATACCTATAGATTTTTTTATATCCTCTTTGTGGACTAGGAATTTGTGAAGCTGGCAGGATTTGTGCAGTGAGACAAGTTCTAAAGCTTTGTCTGTAGAAATTTACATCTTCATTTGATAACTAACTTGCCACTTTTGCAGCTTTGAAATCTTGGTGCTCCATCATTATTTCCTCAGGCATGACCCTTCTTATCTACTGGGGTTTTGGGGAGATGCAGTGACATCACTGAAGCTTGCTAGGTCCCAAGCAGAGTGCCCAACACTTAGTAAGACTCAGATATTGATTGACATTATTTTGCCCAAATTTCTGTGCCCTAAAGAAGATGTAGCACATCAGAAGCATTTGATAAATGTTGATGAATGAGTTTGTTGATGAATGTTGATGAATAAGTAGCTACAAGTTTTCTATGGTCACAACCAAGAGCAGTGACAGGTTATTCTGCCTGGTGCATCCTGAGAAAGTTTTGGCCAGGAAATGGCCTTTGGGATGTGTATCACTGGGACTGGAGCATATGGAGCATGCAGATGGGCTTTTATTTATGGGTAGCACTGGGTTATTATTTGGACCAAACCATGTTTTTTGCGGGGTCAGCCTCTTTCAGGTAGATCTCTTTCCATTACAATGATAGAAGATAGACTTTAACCAAATAAACAGTAAAGGGAAAGATTTTCTAAATGTGCAATGTGGAAGCACAGGTTTCAGCAGCAGGCCCAACTTGATTTAGGCTTTTGGATGCCAACAGGACCCACTTTACAGTTCTGGTTGTTCTCAATGCAGATTTCATAATCATTCCAGTAGCCAGTCTCCCTCTGCAGGGACAAGGTGTTGGGTTCTTCTAAAGCTGCCTATTTCCAGTTCAAATCCAGTGAAATGAAAGTCCAGCATGTCTCCATCTTTGCCTCCACCACAGCAGTCTTGACATCTGATATAATCACCTGGCCTTAGTTCCATGACTCTGCCTAGAAGATTCTTAAGGTTGGGGAGGTGCTGCTAGGGGCTTCACCCCAAGATGAGAAATCAGAAACTCCTGAACTGATAGTGGAAAGAGGTGGCACGTGGGTGAAAAGAAGTGCTGCCAGCAGAGATATCCAGCAGAGGATACTCCCAATTCTCATTATTTACTATGAGACACCAGCGATACTCTGGGGTCACAGCTGCACAGCTTCCAACCATAACTCACCAGGTGCATGATGTTGTGCAAAGTGCATCATCTCTCTGTGCTTCAGTTTCCTCATCTGCAGAAAATAAATAGTAAGTCCACATCATAGTGTTATAGAGAAACCTAATGAATTTTTACAAATCTTTTAGAATATTGCGCTGAAAGTGCCTGTCAGAGTTAATGAAGCTGTCATTATGAAATGAATTATTTTCCCTGTGATTTTATATTTACTCAGTTATTCTGGTCATTCCCAGCCCCAACTTGGAAATAGAAGTGGCGGGAAGTCATCCACCTCTCAAGTACGTATCAGTATGATTAAAACATAGGGCTGGGACTGTGACCCTTTTTGCTCCCTTTTTGCCATAAATATCACCATGCATGGTGAGGTCCTTGTAATATTCAGCTCAAGGTCTGTATTGGAAAACCTAGCCACTCTGAATTTGGTGGCATTATTGAAAACCAGGAGGAAACCGTATCATTTGGGCCATTTGCAGAAGGACTTTGCAAACTAACTTAAAATGTTGGAACATTCTGTCAATTACAATCTAAACCAGGACCCATTCCCATGAGGAAACAGCCCATGTTGGCTGGCCAGGGGTCTGATATGGCCTTCTTTTTCTTGGCCCCTTCTTATAGTGTGAATGAGCATAGAGTGGGAGTGAGGAAGGGGAGACAGAGGGAGGTAGGAGGAGGGAGAGGATGGGAGGGAGAGAGAGATTGAGAGAGATTGAGAGAGATTTAGAGAGAGAGAGAGAGAGAGAGAGAGAGAGAGAGAGAGAGAGATTGGGAGATTGAGAGATTTATAAAGCCTTAGGTAATAAAAATTTTAAAAATGTGATGTCAGTCGTTAAAAATGACCTGGAGTATTGTGTCCCAATTATTTATGCAATAACCAATTTGAGGGCTTTATGTTGGTGGTGGTGGTGGTAGTGGTCATATGTGTCTTATTTCATCAACATCTTCTACTTGTAAAGCAATTGGCTTATGAGTCATGTTCTTCTACTACCTGTTCTAAAACCAGCAAAATCTTCTAAATATTGCAGTATTCTGGAGCAGAGGTTCTCTAAGTGTGGTCCCAATGCCAGCAGAGTCATACTCATAGAATGACAATGAATGCCCATTCACAGGACTTATATGGAGTGGCAGTGGTCATCTGCCTGGCCAGTTCCCTCCTTAGCCTAGAAGGTAAGAGGCATTCTGATGGACATTTTAAGAGTTGCTGGCATTTACCATAATGGGAGGGGGCTTTTTAGGGAGGTGCTTGGAATCTTGTGATTGGAAGAGTTCAGGTATAACCTGGAAGATTATCTGGAACAGAATTCTTAAAATTAGCACCTGATGGCTGTATCCACACCACACTATTTAATTTATTTATTAATTCTTTTTAGCAAAAATTTATATCAGAACACAGTTACCACTATGAATTTGTGGCAAGATACTAAATCTGAACTCTAAATAGGTCATATTGTCCATAGTATTTGCACCTTTAATTTATAGAACATCATCATTCAATATTTTTTGCTATTATGGAAATGTTCTGTACCTTTCCATTCTAATCTTTAGCTTCAAGCAAATAATATTTTGGCATATAGATATTATGACAAAACAACTGAGTTTGTTCCTTCAATGGATTACATGGCCATGGCCACAATGTTAAGTAGCATTATTCTAGAACACAAAACCATAAAATGGAAGCATTTCCTCTAAAACTGAAAAAAGACAGGGATGCTCTCCTTTACCACTTCTATTTAATATAGTTCTTGAAACAGTATCCTGAGCAATTAAACAGATGGAAGAAACTAATGGACTATCTATAGGTAAAGAAGAACTCATTAGCACTATTTTTGACAATATAATTACATACCTAGAAGACCCATCAAATTTCATCAGAAAACTGCTAGAATTAGGAAAACAATTCAGAAAATTAACAGGCTACAAAATCAACACTCATAAATCAAAGGCATTTCTTTATATTAGTGACAAATCCACTGAAAGAAAAATGACAAAATTACTCCATTTAGAATAGTATCATAAATAATAATAAAATACTTGAGAATCAACTTAACAAAAGAGGTGATAGACCTCTACAATAAAAACTAAACAATCTTAAGAAAAACAATCAAATAAAACATGGGAAGATGGAAAGATTTACCTTTTTATTTTGTTTGGATAGACAGAATTAATGTTGTATAATGACCATACCACCAAAAGCATTATACAGATTTAATGCAATTTCAATCAAAATTCCAATGACATTCCTCATAGAAATAGAAAAAGCAGTCATAAAATTTATCTGGCAAAATAAGAGGCACAGGATAGCTACAGCAATCTTTAGCAAGAAGAGTGAAGCAGACATCACAATACCAGAACTTAAACTATGCTACATATTAATAATAACAAAAACAGTATGGTGTTGGCACCAAAATAGACTTGTATAACAATGGTACGGAATAGATAACACAGAGACTAACTCCCATAATTACCGTTATCTTATATTTGACAAAGGCATCAATAATATACATTGGAGAAAATATAGCATCTTCAAAAAATGATGCTGGAAAAATTGGAAATTTATATGCAATAAAATGTAATCAAACCCCTATGTCTCACCATGCACAAACCTCAACTCAAATTGAATCAAGGACATAGAAATTATACCAGAGATACTATTTCTCTTAGAAGTAAAAGTAGGCCCGGATCTCCATCATATCTATTTATTCCACCACTTTTTAAATAATAATCCATAGCCCAATAATTACTATTAAGCATCAATTTATAGGATGAATGCAAACTAAAACTGTTCTTAGCAAAAAAAAAATAATAATAATCAGTGAAGTAATTAGAGAGCTTAGTAATTGGAAAGACATTCTTACCACATGCAAATCAGATATAGAACTAATCTCTGGAATATATAAAGAACTAAAAAATCTTTAAAAAAAGAAAAAAAGAAGAAATAACCCAATCAACAAATGACCAAGAAATTGAACAGATACTTCTCAGAAGATGAGAAGATGATATACAATCTATAAACACATACATGAAAAATTGTTCAACATTCCTAGCAATTAGAGAAATGCTAATTAAAACGACTGTATGAATTCATCTTACTCCATTCATTTAAGCATATAAACTACATAATTGTTGGCGAGCATGTGGGTAAAATGTACATACTCATACAATGCTGGTGGGATTTCAAATTGCTGCAGCTAATCTGGAAGCAGTATGGAGATTCTTTGGGAAACTTTGAATGAAACCACAATTTGACCCAGCTATCCCAATCCTTGTTCTGTACCTAAAGAAATTAATAACAGAATACTACAGGGACAAAGCCACATCAATGTTTATAGCAGCACAATTCACAATAGCTAAACTGTGGAGCCAACCTAGATTCCCTTCATTAGATGAATGGATACAGAAAATGTGATACACACACACACACACACACACACACACACACACACAGAGACACTAGAATATTATTTAGCATTAGAAGAGAATAAAATTACGACAATTTCTGGTAAATTGATGGAGCTGGAGAATATAATGCTAAGTGAAATTTTCCAATCCACAAGAAACAAATGCGAAATTATTTTTCTGATTTAAGGATACTAATTCATAACATATTGTAGGAGGGGGCAGGATGGGAGGATTAATTAGACTCCAGATAAAGCAAAGGAGAAAAGGGGGTAGAGGGGAAGGAAGGGGGTATATGAGTAAGAAAGGCACTGGAATGTGATGGTTTTCATTACCCGAAGTACATGTATGAAGTCAGAAGGATAAGACTCTACTTTGTGTACAACCAGAGATATAAAATAAAATGTGTTCTATAGGTGTAATATGGATTTTAAGCCATTCTTTTGTTATATATTACAAATTAAATTTTAAAAAAGAAAATATATACATGCAAAAAAATCAATCAGACAGTGGTTTTTAGGTCATTAAGTTGTTTCCTAATTTAAGCAACCTCCAACATATTATTCATACATAAAGATTTTCTTATAAATTTAATAATTCATTTTAAAATAAATTAAATCATCAATTCAAAGGTAATATTTGACAGAAATAGACATTGGTGGTTGAGGTTTTTTTTTTTTTTTTTGCATTGATGGAATGACTTACTTTGAACATGAAAGTGTTGTCTAGTGAAAGAACTGAGCCTTTACAGGTACTGTCTTTCTGCTAAAATGTTACTGATAGTGAGTGCAGGATGGGAAGAGACTACTGTGTGAAAGACTTTGCTGTGAGATGCTCTAGACAGATAGCACCCTTTCTGTCCCTGGGTATAGTGTAATTCAAGGATGATGGGAGATTATAAAAAGGAAGGTGTGTGAAGTAGCGAGGCTGGGGTCCGCGTAGAGGGCAGCTGGCGCAGGGGGGGCCGGGGGGCGCCACAATGGCTGCAGTTTCATTCCCACTCCGAGGTAAGGGGCGGGGGAGGAGCCTGGGGTCCACTTGGTGGTCAACCAGGGCGGCTGCAGCAGAACCTTCCTTCCCACAGCGAGGTAAGTTGGCAGGGCTTGGGTCCGGAGGGCGTCAGCCAGGGCAGCGGCTGCAGCTTCATTCTGGCCATGAGGTAAGGTGTCGGGGCTGGGGTCCGAGTGGGGGCAACCGGGGAGTGGCAGCACCAGCTTCCTTCCCACCGCAATGTAAGCGGGGCCGGAGTCTGCATGCGGGCAGTGGAGGGGGGCGGCGGCGGCTTCCTTCAGGCAGCGAGGTAAGGCACGAGGCTGGGGTCTGGGCAGTGGCAGCTTCATTCTTTTTCCAGGTAAGGCAGCGGGTCTGGGCTCCTGTGGGCATCAGCCTTGGTGGCAGCAGCAGCTTTGTTTCTGCCGCGAGGTAAGGAGGGGGTCGGCGCAGGGGTGGCGGCCTTGGCCTCCTTCCTGCCGCCGCCTCCTTCCTGCCGCCGCCTCCTTCCTGCCGCCGCCTCCTTCCTGCCGCCGCCTCCTTCCTGCCGCCGCCTCCTTCCTGCCGCCGCCTCCTTCCTGCCGCCGCCTCCTTCCTGCCGCCGCCTCCTTCCTGCCGCCGCCTCCTTCCTGCCGCCGCCGCCTCCTTCCTGCCGCCGCCGCCTCCTTCCTGCCGCCGCCTCCTTCCTGCCGCCGCCTCCTTCCTGCCGCCGCCTCCTTCCTGCCGCCGCCTCCTTCCTGCCGCCGCCTCCTTCCTGCCGCCTTGGGGGCAGCTAGGGCTGTGATAGCGGCGGCTGCAGCTTCGTTCCAGCCAGGAAGTAGGGCAGCGGGGATGGTGTCCGCGTGGGCTTCAGCCGGCGGTGGCGGCAGTGGCAGCTTCATTTTCTGGCCGTGAGGTAAGGCGTAGGGGCTGGGGTCTGTGTGGGGGGCAGCCCTGGAGTGGCAGCGGCAGCTTCCTTCCCACAGCGGTGTAAGCTGGGCTGGAGTCCCCGTGGGGGCAGTGGAGGGGAGCCGCGTTGGCTTCCTTCAGGCGGCAAGGTAAGGCACCAGGCTGGGGTCTGCATGGGCGGTGGGGGTGGGGGTGGGGCGGCGGGGGTGGGGGTGGGGCGGCGGGGGGGGCGGCGGCTTGGGTGGGGTGGGGGGGCGGCGGGGGTGGGGTGGGGGGGCGGTGGGGGTGGGGTGGGGGGCGGCGGCCGGGGGCGGCAGCGGTGGGGCTGCGGCAGCTTCATTCCTGCCGGGAAGTATGGCAGCGGGAATGCTGTCCGCGTGAGCTTCAGCCGAGGCAGTGGCAGCGGCAGCTTCATTCTCGCTGCGCGGTAAGGGGTGGGGGGCTGGGGTCCACGTGGGGGGCAGTAGGGGCGGCGGCAGCTTCCTTCAGGCGGCAAGGTAGGGAGGTAGCATCGGCAGCGGCAGCTACGTTCACGCCAGGCATCCACGCCACCGGTGTCCGTGAGCTGCGGGGCCTTTTGGCTGCTCCTATTACTTGGCGGCTGGGGTAGCGAACTGTCCGTGGGCGGCCTTCCCCACAAAGGACCGTGCAGCTGCGTGGACACCGGCAGCAGCAGCGACAGCGGCAGCGGCTCGCCTATGAGGGCACAGACATTTGTTGCAGTTCTTGGGGCTTTGTTGTTTTTCCTTGGGCTTTTACCCTTCTTTTCGTTGATTTTGGATAAAATGTTCCCCATGATGTAAAGATTGAGCAAGGAACCTTGGTGATGTGGGGAGCTTTGCCGAAAGTGTAGTTTGGATTCTGCTTTTCCCATGGTGGCAGCTGGATGAATCTTCACTGCTGGCCCTGGAAAAGGCTAAGGCAGCTTGTTAGTTGAGTTTTAAATTTCCCAGTGTTGTTTTTAAAGGTTTTACATGCATAGAAGAGGGATGTTCACCTTAAATAAGCATATGAGCGGTTAACAGGGAATGTTTTCCTCTGGGAAAGGGAATTTGGTAGCTCTGACCCATGTCAGTCTGTGAATATTTAGACCTGTAGTGACTTTTTAACATTTTTCATAAAAACCTATTATTTACAGTGTGTCATATGTTGTTAATACTCCTTGCCTTAAGTTCCCCGACAAATCTTTTTCATGCCTTCTGAGAAAGTAGACAATTGATAGATTATCCAAGGAATGGAAAAAAATGTGAGTGGGTGATTTCGGACAATCCCTGAGAGCTGGCATTGTAAGACTCATCCTATCCCCAGTAACATTTTCATACAATAAATGTGAACACTTTTGAAGCCTTTTTATAAAGATACAATTTGGGAATGATATTAAGATAAGGAAAAGCTGTTGATTGATTTCTTAGATTAACATTTCTTCCCTTTTCTCTTTAAAACAGTTTTCCAAGTGACAACTTCATGAAGATGGCCAGTGATAAGCAAATGTCTGATGATGATGACAGCCCCAACACCAGCAGTGGCAGTTCAGATGCGAACCAGCAAGACCCTGCTGCTCCAGAGTCTGAAGATCATGAAGAAACAACCTTCTGCCACCCATCAGAAGAAGAGAACCAAACTCTCTAGCACAACCACTGGTAAGTTATCCACTAGTGCTAAAAGGTAACATTGTCAGGTTGTCTTCCAAGCAATTAGATGCTTTTATTTTTACATCAAGAACAATACTGCAGAAATACTTCATAGTTTTCAAATTTAAAAGACTCTGTGAAGGGCCTGGGGTTGTAGCTTAGTGGTGGAGCACTTACCTAGCATGCATAAGGCACTGGGTTCAATTCTCAGCACTGTGTATAAATAAATAAATAAAATAAAGGTCCATCAACAACTATGTGTGATAAAGATCCTGCCCTCTGAACTGCCTGTCCAGCAACACCCCTCAACCCTGCACAGACTTGGGTTCCAGGCCCTATACGAAACACTGTCCATACATTCTCTGTGCCCCCAGTCCTGATCATCTGTCAACACAACTGGTTCTGAAGCTGGATGCTGGGTTGGTGCCTCTCAGTCATTTTAGAGCTTGCCTTTTAGTGGGAGATTTCGTCATAAATTTTGTTTTTTACCAAAAATATAAAAAAATAAAAATTGGTTTTCCATTTATATCTGTTTATCATTCGAATGTTTGACTTTATTATTGGCCATTACCTCTTCCCTACTTGGTAAGAAGATTATATATATCCATGCTTGTTCTATATACTTTAGTGATTAGTCAACATTTTGGCACCATAATGAAATACTGGAGGCATGCTACTTATGAAGAAAAGAAGTTTATTTAGCTCACAGTTTTGGGGATTCAAGAACATGGTGAAGCACCAGCTCAGTTCTGTACAGAAAAAGCAGCAATCAAGATATCAGCACATTTGGATCAGTTTCCTAAATCTCCATTCCTGCAGTGGTGATGTTAATGGGTATAGATATATGCCTGGATAAACACTGGGCTACATTATAGGAAAAGTGCTCTGGGCTTGAAATCCCATTATTTTGTCACATGCAGTGAGCAAGATGAGTTAATTTCTTCAGAAGTAGAAATTAACTCATCTATCAAGGTTTCTCACTTTAAAAACAACCCTGATAAAATGATGGGTAGGAAAAGATCAGATTCTTGCATATTTATTATATCTAGCAAGACATGTGAGAATGTGACAGACCCTTGTAGGAGTTTTCTTCAATAATAATCCTCAGCTTTCTTGTGATGTTAATAAGAAAGTTTAGCTATTATGAGTCGCTGTGACATATACAGTCCTTTGGCTATTCAACAAAGCTGCAGCTAGTACAGAGAAAGTCCATTGATACTTGTATAATTATTTTACATTTTTCCATTTCACCTAATTCTATTATTTAAAAACGTGTTTTAATATTGTTTCTTGGGCATTCTAGGTATTATAGCATCTGAAAATAATGTAAATTGCCCATGGTTTTCTAGTACTGAAAGTAACTCATTTACTGGAAAAGAAAACATTCCTTATTTTCATTCATATTTTTTTCTTCTGTATTAACACAAGTTTTCAAATCAATTTTGAATAATAATGGTGATAGTAAATATGCCATTTATGAGGTTATTATATCTTAACTCCAAATCTACCATTTGATACTAAGCTTGTGATACTTAGTTTGGAAATTTGCAATTCAAATCACATTTTTGCTTTACATTTTGATTCCCCATTAAAGTCTACAGAGAGAGGTATTGGAAGAAGATCCCAGGCTGGGTTGTGATTTAAACATAAAGAAATTAAAAATAAGTTTATAGGGTATGTGACAGACTCAAAAATTCTATTTCATGGAGTCAAAATGGGAACTTGAGGGGATTTGTTTTTTTTCAAAGTGAGTTTATTAAGACATACACATTTTCACATTCACGTTAATTATATAATAAGTTTAAAATTCTATACAATTGACTTAAAGAAGAAGTTTGATCAAACTTTTTCACCAGCCCTCTGGAATTTTAATAAAAAGATGAAAATATAAACTTCACATCTATTGTTGACATATGTTAGGCAGCCCCCTCCTTGTGTAATCTGTAAAGTTTATGTTTTTGGCATTTTCTTTGAAAAATTTGATTTTCTCTTCTGAATCAAAAATAAGTGTATTTGTGTTAAATTTAGAATACATCCCAGACTTCACATTTCCACTTGAAGGACGGAGGGGAAAGGATTATAAATCTAAATCCCTTCACCAGAAATGCTTAAAAGCCATGTCCATTTGCATGTTCCCCTGGCTCACAGGCTCTCTCAGCCTCTGTGGGGAAAAGTGATGACCCTGACCTGCTGGGTGAGGCCTGGCCTTCCCAAACCTTGGTGCCTCTCTCCCCGAACAGCAGGCTCCCGCTCTGAAAAGCATGAATGCCTTCACCATGTCCAGCAGCTCCCCTGATCTTCCAAGATTTAAATGCCCACAGCAAACACGGCCACAGGACTGGCAGCGGCCAGGAGCCAAAAGAAAACTAGGAGAGTGCAAGAATCTGTAAAAACTCAGTTTTCCTACAGCAGGCACATTATGGTGGAGTGAAGACCTGCTGAGTTCATACCTGAGTTCAGGAGGTCAGGCAAGCTGGCCCAGGCGCTCTCCTCTGGCTCTGCCTTCACAGCAGGATAGAGGTGGTTCATCCTTTGTGCCCCTCCCTGTACTTGGCTCCATGCTCCCATCACTGGCCCCTGGGCACAGATGGCGTTACTATCCCATGCTCATGGGCTTCCAGGACATCGACACCCTTGTCAGAATAGCTCCAACAGGAGCTTTGCTCAAAGTCTGTGCGTGGGCTTGTGGAATTCAACAGATAGGAAAAGAGACTACTAGAAACACAGAAAGCTAACTGTTGCCCTAGAGTTAGGGTAGAACACCAGGGTTCCAATATTTTCCACATGAAAATAATTTTTAACTTTTTTTCAAAACATACTAATCACCTTTATGGAAATTCAACTGTTCTTCAAGAAATTCTACAATAAAAATAATCAATTCTCAATAATATAACAATAAAAACACAAGGTAAAATGACAAAACATTGTAATTTTGAAAATTCAAGAATGTAGTGATGATTTTGAAGTTCATATTTTCTTATATATTAGTGAAGAATTTACTGATAAAGTTGCAGTTTTTGCTTTCCTTTCAAATAAATGTTTAAAAGATTATCAATTTTTAAAATATAATCAGCAAATGAATTATAAACCAATTTAAAATTAAGGAATGTTTTCTTTTCCAATTTTGCTTTGTTTTTAACATCCCATTTGGCCTCTTCTGCTACTCTTTCAGTAAATGAGTCCCTCTAATTCACAAATATTTAAAAATATAACTCTATAGAAACAAAGCAGCATTAAGGAGCTATGGTACGTCAAGCAAAACTAAATACAGTGCTTCAAATGTCACTAAAATCAGTGTTTATTTTTACTCAATTGTAAGTTTTATTAACAAAATTAAAGTTTTAGCTTCTTACACATGGATAGAGAAAATATGTGCATTAAAGCACATTGTTCCCTTGTCCCCTTGATAGACAGACATTAAACACAGAATCCAGAATTCTATGAAGATTTAGCACCTCCCATGGGTAGCAGGTCTTTCAAATTTAAGAGGACAAAAATGAATTAATTACATTTAGTAAGAAACAAATGAGCCTTCAGCACACATCAATTACTGTTGAATTCAGAACATAATAAACATTGTTGAGCAGAAATCAAGATAGGAAACACACCTGTAAAGACTTATTTTCAAAATGGAAAAGATGATGCTGTGGAACTATATATTAGCTAAATTTCCTTCATTATTCTGTTTTTGCTTTTTTTCCACCATATTTTTTCATTCAGACCATGTCTATATTTCAGTGATTCTCAAAATTTGAGATTTTGATAAAACAAACAAATAGCAATAACGTAGCACTTCAAGACTGCAAAGTGTCACATTCCCCTTCAAAACCAAAAAAGTGTCCTAAGTAATTTTCCCTTATATTTGCTTTACATATTTCTTCCTTCTATTAAAATATTTAATTAATTTATTTATTGTTGAAACTAGCATTAATATTTTTAGCCAACCAAGAAAAACAATCAGCAAATACATTTTTAAAGAAAAAAAAACTTCAAAAGGAAAAAAAAAAGAAATTATCAGGAGCTTTTACATATTAGTGGGGTGAGGAGTGGTGAATGATGGGTGGGCAATCTGAACCCTTTCGGGCTTTAGCTTTGTACTGTATCACTTTCAACAGTTACTGCTGAAGCTTTAAGTTCTTTACAACTTCTAATTAAATCCTAGGGAAATGTTAAGCTCACCAATAAAACAATTGTGATGATTTTTTTTTTTTTTTGGCCTGGTGAGGAGAGTGGGTAATCTTTTGGTTGTGATGTTTTTACAGTTTTCTGCTGGGGGTACATAAAATGAACTTTATTTACTTTGATTTGACAGATTTTTTGTCTGCTTTAAACTGTTTCCATATCATATTAAAAGCAAGTATATAGCATTCCATTACATGTGACTTAGTTATTTTTTTAATAAATCACCCTTGTTACATGTAACTAGACTCTCCAGAATATAACAGTGGAAAAGTAATATTAGAAAATGTTTTGTTAACTCAAATTACAGATTAAAAAAAAGGCTTAAGAGCTGATGTTTTCTAAATGCTTATTTATTCCAGAAGCTTTAAGATAACCCATTGGCAAGTACCATTCTTGCAAATTTTCTCCTATATAACTTACCAGTGCTTATTTCATAAAACAAGCAGATATATGTAAATAATTACTGGCAATAGGTTACAATTACTGGTTAAAAATAACTTTGGCATATGGGCCTTGTTGCCCATTTTAATTTTCATTTTTTTTATTTGAGCCCTGGAAGTGGAATAAAATTTGACTATTTAAAATTTTAGCCAAAAAATAAAAGTTTAAATGCATATTTGTACTGACAACAAATAACTGCTAATTCTCAGCCATCTTTTTGATTGAAAGAAGAGTGGTAGGAATGTTGTGAATGTTAGCAGACTTTCCTGCTTATGTCAGAAAATTCTATGTATGAATCCTGTTAGTATTGTTTGCTAGTCTGAAAAAATATCAATTCCAGGCATTAGTTGTTTCTAAATTTGAAAAACAATGAGAAATTTTATTAGGTTCTGTGGGAAACATTTTCCTTCAAAACATTCTTCACTAATAATGGATTTGAAAGAAATGTCTTAATTTTTCAATGACTGAAATCAGAAAAATTGGTTTGAGGGTCTCTTTATTGTGAGAAAATTTAAAAGATTGTGAAATAAGCAACAAAAGGAGGGTAGTCTTAATTATGCAACTTCTGTTAATATTAAGTATTGAGTATTGTTCTCTGTTTTACGTCAATTTGAGCAAGTAATTTTGTGTGCATACTAGACATGCTTCAGTACCCATGAAATGCTCAGGATGAATGTCTACTAGATTTTAGGATTCGACTTTCAGAGTCACTTTGGAATTCTCAAGTATTCCTAAATATGTTTTTTTTTTTTTTTTTTTTTTTTTTAGAAAAGCTCCAACATTTTGAGTTCTGGGCTTGTTAAATGACACACATGCTGTATGTAGCAACAATAGAACCTACTGACTATTCAATTCAGGTAAACCAATCGACTCTTGGCCTTTGGTAATGATTTTTAAATACAGGTGTAGAAAACAACAAAGAATAATTTGGGCTCTTAGGTAAAAAAAGAGCATTTACATTTTTTCTCTTGAATGCAGAAGTTGTTTTTATTTCATGATTCTGCTAGCAAACATGATGGTTAAAATGGTTTATTTATATGTATTGGAGAAATAAAATGAAATGAAATTCCATTTTATAATTTTTCTATCCTGTTTAAATGATGTATCTAATAGTTTGGGCATTGGGAGGTTTTATGTTTTATCAGAATTGTCAGATATGAGTCCCTCAGTATTTTTTTAAAATTCTGTCTTAAAAGAAATCTGATTTAGCTCTTGAGACCCATTGTCACAAAGATTTCCAATACTAGTTATATTATTTTATTTTTAAATTATAATTGCCAGTGCCTTGAAGAAAAGGTTTCTTAGAAAACATGGTATTGGATGGTAACTTTTACACAACATCTGAGCACAGCCTGGAAATTATTTTGAAAGATAAATGGAAAAGCTAAACATTCTAAATTTAACACAAATACACTTATTTTTGATTCAGAAGAGAAAATCAAATTTTTCAAAGAAAATGCCCAAAACATAAACTATACAGATTACACAAGGAGGGGCCTGCCTAACATATGTCAACAATAGTCCAGGCTTCCTGTGAGATCCTTCCAGGACCCAAATCACTAAGGATAAGTTATAAAATAACTACCTGCCCTCAGTTTCCTAAACAAGCTAATTTTAAAGATCCTTTATTGCAAGAGTGCAAATATAAATATATGGACATTTTTTTATTGTAGAAAACAATGTATATAGCCAGTGATGAGCATATCAGGCATTTAAATATAATTCATAAAATGCTACTTCTTTTAGTTACCCTTGTTTTTGCATATCACCTTTTTGCTCATAGAGATTAGGAGTGCTAACTAAGTACTTTTTTGTATTTTTAACACTGTAAATGTAATAATAAATTAAATAATTTATGTAAACTTAAATTATGAATTGTAATTCATAGTTTCTTAGTTTTTTTTACATAAAAACTAATGACTAATAATTGGTAAGTGTGGGTGAGACTAAGATTTAGTGACAGATAAACCAAATTGTCACCCCAAAAGATAATCATAAGCAAAAGTTATCCCTTTCCTGTTGATGGAATACGTAGCTTATCCATAGCTACCTACTATAACTATAGTTGTCTTTGTTGCCATTCCACAAGCAGCAGTTTTTCATTTGGTTCTTTTGTTTCAAAGCTGCTAGTGTCAAGTTCCATTCTGAACCACTAATCTGTAGAGAGATAAATATTGGAATTTGATGCTATGAATTTAGACTAGTAAAAAGATAATTTTATCTGCTTCAACCCACTCTGGTGATATTTTGCAATGTTGGTTGTCATAACTGTGTTTGGGATATATAGTGGGTTTATGCCAGAAGCATTCTACCATTCATCTGACCACCTCCTAACAACAACAAAAAATGTTGTAAAAGCTCAATGCTGCTGATGTTGAGAAATTGTATAAATCTCTCCTATCACTTCATTTATTACTTCCCTTCTTTCTTCTCCTGTCCTTTCCACTCTGCTCACATCACTCTTTCTTCTTGGGTTATGTCTCTATAACTGGGACAGCATATCTGAGATTAAAATTAGAAAAGATTTATTTTGGCCTAGTATTTTGGTGTGGGTCAGTCCATGATTGCTTGGCCCATTGCTTTGGGTCTGTGGTGGCACAGTACATCATGATGGGGAGTGCATAGTGGCTGGGAAGCAGAGAGTGAGAGAGAAGGAGTGGAAGAAGGGGATGGGATGCCAATAAAACTTTTAAGGGCATGCTACAATGAACAGACTTTCTTCCACTAGGCTTTGTTCCAGCACCTCCCAATAAGGCCACAGGCTGGCAACCAACCTTTAGTACATGAACCTTTGGTGGACATTCAAGATCAAAACCATTATTCTGTTCTGTTCTGCTCTGCTCTACTCTCCTCCTTTTCTTTTTTCCCCCAAATCTTCTCT
This sequence comes from Ictidomys tridecemlineatus, assembly GCF_052094955.1. Classification (NCBI taxonomy): domain Eukaryota; kingdom Metazoa; phylum Chordata; class Mammalia; order Rodentia; family Sciuridae; genus Ictidomys; species Ictidomys tridecemlineatus. Next base: position 139,838 of record NW_027522415.1, read on the forward strand.
TCCTGTGTTCTCTTTCTATTTTTAATCTGTCTTTCTCTTGGCTGTCTCTCTCCTATCCTCTTTATACTTTCTGCTTTCCCCAATGGAGGTGGTCGTTTTAAGTGGCAAATTCCTGAACTGGAATAAAAGGTTTTGTTTTGTTGCTTTTAGTTTGTTGTATAGCTGGGATAATTTGGTTCATTAATTGCACAGAAAATAGTTCTTGAAACTAGTGACAATAACTTTAAATACTTTTGGTTGGCATTGATCTAGAGCTTTTGTGTTTTTTGAACTATGAAATTTTTCTTATAAAATTAATTTAATTTGGGCATTATACAGTCCTGCATTGTAACAGGTTTGCTAGAATAAATTTTCTTTATTTTTTGTACAATTAGCTATCTTAGAGTTACTTGACTATATATTTCAATGACCCTTTATACGTTAGTTTTCATATACCATTGTCATATAACCCCCGTAAAATACATAGCAATACATTATCTTCATTATTTGATGAATAATAAAACAGACATAGGTCAAAGGACTTTCCATATTGTTGGGGCAAGTTAGTGATGAGGAAGACTAAGATTTGGAGGTAGGTCTTAATGCCTGGGTTATTTTTAAAGTCACCAATTATTTTTAACTCATTTAATCTTCCTAAAAACCCTTGAATTGAGTAATTGTTCGCACTTTATAGATAAGAAAGTTGATTTAGGGAAATTACACTCTATATTCAAGATCACCAAACTCATAATGTAATTTAAAAATATTTTGTTTTAGTTGTAGGACACAATAACTTTATTTTATTTTTATGTTGTGCTGAGGATTGAACCCAGGGCCCCCCACATGTTCTTGGCGAATGCTCTACGCAAGCCATAACCTCAGCCACTCATAATGTAATTTTTACTGTTTGCTTTGAGCTGTGTTGCTTCTTAAATTATAATTCTTCAAAAAATAAAATTGTCAAGTTTTGTATAAATTCACGAAATCTATGATTACATTACTTAATATTTCTTTTGACACAAAGGTTAATTTGCCACTTGAATTGGTTGGTAAATTGAATGTTTGTAATACTGTTTGTAATACTGAAAGTTCACTGAGTTTTTTTTTTTTATCATAAGGTAGCTCTTTTTGCTATTTAGAATATATTTTTTGAGACCACTTAATCCAAAAATAGTCCAAGTGTAGCTCTCAGCTGTTTTTTGAGCATAGTTAAGGCAGGTGTCCAACATGCTGGGATTTATGTTGCCATTCTGATACAGATAGATTTATGCAAGGGTTAAGCTTCCCATTTATCTTATTTTCTAATTTGATCATATAGACAAGTGAAATAAATTGGGTAGTCATTGTTTACATCATGTTTGAGGCTGTTTCTTTTCATTGTAACCTAAACCTCAAACTGACTTAACAACAGAGTAAATTATAATAATACAGTTTTTATTTTCTTTGTGAAACATTTGGAGTTTATTCTATGCTAAATGAGCATATCATTTTTATGAGGTGATAGGAACTGGTGATAGTTATTTTATTTCTTAATTGGGGAATTTAGGAGTTTGTTACTTTGTCCAATTAAATCCAAGATAGGATTTTGAATTTGGAGTGTCAGGTTTTACAGAAACAAGCTAGATCATCATTTTATTAGGTTAAAAAGAATATAAACTTAAATAGTTAAGCTGTATTTAAAATATTTTTGATATTATTCAATTCTTTGTATAAATTTTAGTGGTTGAATATTAAAATATTTTATATTGTACATTCATTGGCTGGATTTGGACCATTGATAATATGATATTGTGGATTTTAGAGGAAGGGAGAGAAGGAGTCTGACTTTTGCTAGTGTGCATATATGTTGGACATGAAAAAATGTACTTTTTTATAAATGAAGAAGATTCCAAACTTGACATTATGTTGCATTATTGTAACAAATATTTTTCTTACTTCAGTGAGGAAAAATACTAATATCTAAATACTCATTTATTAGAATAATGAGTGAGGAGATCACCATTAAATATTGCTGAAATAAAGCTGAATTGCATGCTTTCTAAGCAACGGAGAACTCTGCTTTTTGAGATCACTGTTCTCCCAGAAGGCGAAAAATGTTCTTATGTGGAGTTTGAAAAAGCATGGAGTTTTAAGTTTGGGTGATTTTCAAAAGTTAGACAATTTAAGGATTGGTTAACTTTAAGCTTGAAATTTTAGAAACTGACTTACTTTGAGGACATTACTAAATTCAGGAAGTTGGTGATTGGTTGATTTTCTTCACTGAATAAAAAGTTGAGTCGACCTTCAAGATTGATTGGTCATGGCAAATTTAAAATTACAATTGTAGTTGAGTTTTTTCCATCTTGGGGCAAGAGCAGAAGAATGATCTTTTTCTTTCTTGAAGTTGAAGAATAGGTACTCTTTATTCTCTTTATTTATGTTACACATATTCATGTTAGCTATTGTGATAATAGAGTTCTGGTTTTACTTTTGAACTTTTTAAAAAAAGGTAACAAATTCTACATTTTGTTATCTACCAAAATCAGGATTATTTCATATTTGGGACTCAGGCTGCTTCAAGAATCATTTATATAGTGAAATGTATTTTTTTTGGTAGAAGTTCTGTAAAAATTATGGTGAAGATTGTGTTACTTTTATGTCTATTATTCTGGTTGATCATGTATTTGCCAAGATTAACCTTCACAGATGATGAATTATGGATCTGAAAGTTTTTGTTTTTTTATTAGAGATATATTTAAAATAGAATATTTTTGGAAGGAAAGTTAACTAGCAATTATTCCTGTTAACATTTTAGAAGGTTTGATGATCATGTCTTTTGTTTGATAAGATATGCTGAATCATTTTAGTTTCTTTGAATCACACTACAACAATTATTATATCATAGCACTATGTATATAAATTCATTCAGCTGTTTAATATTTATAATATATTTTTCAGAATAAAATAAAATGTTACCATTTATGACTGCTGGAATTGTAACAAAACAGTTTTTAAAATTGATATATTGTGACTTCATTTAATTTTTTTTCCTGTATAGATTTAAGATAAAGTGGGGCATTTGTTATCTTGGAAGTAAGAGAAGCCAAAGAGAGTTTTTCATATAATTTCTTTGTTATATTCAAATTTTATTTAAAGTACTATATTTATAATTTCAGAATAATTTTTAAAATAGTGGGCATTTATTTTATATGAAGCCTGTACTTTTTTTCTTAACCTCAGTTTTTGTGTCATACCTTGTGACTTCCAGATAGGTATTATTTAGTAATGAAGCTATAATTGTGATTTTGATAAAATAATTTTACATGAAATCTCTTGAAAAAATGTAAATTCTGACTCTTATTTTTGTTTACCAGCCAAATTTATTAACCTATGAGGATCACCAATTACATTGATCTTAACCCAACATTAAAATTGATATATACAAAACAGCTATTGTTTTTCTACCACATGGTATTCAGGAGTTTTATTCTTAAGAGTTAAACTTCACAAAATTATACTTAATTAGCACCTGTATTTTATAAGGAAAAAATTGTTGTTGTCCCAAATGTGGTTATTTGTTTATTTCTGTGATATTTATGATATAAAGTAATGGATTTCAAATGTGTCTCTTTACATATCCAGTGACTAGTTGAGCATTTATTGCCTAGTTAACTGATTTTAAAAAGGATCATAGGTAAGGTGGTAGGCTGTCTTTTTAAATTAATTGGGGAAAAAAAGCGAGCATTGTACACTTTTCAATAAAAGCTTTGTTTTCTAGTCTTTGCTAATAGGTAAAATGACATTTTCTGTTTAATTTGCATTCTTTGATTGCTGGTAAAGCTGAACTTCTCTTTATTCGCTTGTTAGCTGTGTGGATTTTACCTACACTTGCCAAATTTATGAAATAAAAATAGAGGATTTGCTATTATAAATGTGAATTTCAGATAAATAACAAATAATATTTTTAAAGGTGTCATGCAATATAGGGTATCTACTTATGCTTGAACAAAAGTCAGTGTCTATCTGAATTTCAAATTTAATTGGGCATACTGAATTTTCTTGTAATGCTCATTTTTTTAATATATTCATTTTTAGTTTTCCATGGGACTTTATTTTATTTACTTATGTGTGTTGCTGATAATTGAACGCAGTGCCTTACACATAAACTCTACAAATAAGCTACAAGCCCAGCCCATGGAAAAATCATTCTACTTTCTGGTTTTTATCAAATTTTCAGTTATAATTCCTGTTTTTGTAAGAGGACTTTGCATAAACTGAATATTAGTCCTTTGTCTTTTTTGGATGTTTCAAACAAATGCTTCTGGTGTTTTCTGTCTTTTAACTTCATATTGTCCTTTGTTGAAAAAAAAAAACAAGTCCATAATTTCAACAGAGTCGGTTTAATCAAAATTTCCCCATGATGCTTAGACATTTATTTTATTTAAAAATTTTCATCATTTACAGTTTCAAATATATTATTCTGTCTTTTATTTGTCTTATAGCATATATAGTCTATTTGGTTTTATTTCATGGGAAGAGAATTGGTGGCTCCACATTTAAAATGGCTACATTTATGATGGTTTGATTCAAGGATTTTTTAATCTTGAAAGCAATATATATTCAGTAGGACAGTATTTCAGATTTTGAATTTAATCTTTTGTTACACTAGTTATATGCAGCATAATATTTGTTTGTAAAAGAAATTAGATCCAGCGGTTAGCTATCACTGAGCTACATTTCCAGATCTTTTTATTTTGAGACAGGCTCTTGCAAAACTACACAATTTGACCTGCAACTTACAGTCCTCCTGCCTCAGCTTTGTAAGGAGCTGAGATTACAGGCAAGTGCCATCATGCCTGCAGGATCTTCTTTTTTCATGCTGAACAATAGCAGGGAACTGAAGATCCCAGATCATAAATCCACCATGAAGATAAATGACTGGTACTCTGTTTTGTGCTGCTAAGCTGTGAGGTTTGGTAGAACACATATAATAAACATATACCTGAATTTTATTTTATATTATAATTGTTTTGAGATGTAACCAACTTAAGTTGAGGACGATTTTTATTAGGGATGAGGTTAGAGAGATCATGGGAGGAACAGAAATGGGAAGACTTGTAAGCCATGGTGAGGACTTTGGTTTTTACACGAAGTGAATAGGAGGATTTTCAACAGAGGTGTCCTAATCTGAAAAATGTTTTTAAAAAGAAGCTTTCTGATGACTATTGTGGAAGGATTGTATGAGGGTATGGCTAATTCTAATTAGAGACAGCTAATACTTCTCCATTATCCACTTCCTCCTTCTTTATTTCTAGAATGAGATCCCTGTGGTTTAGATGGCAGCATGGCTATCGGTTAGACAATCTAGATTTCATCATCTTCTAATGTTAGTATTGGCGGTGTGGTTAGGTTTAGGCCAGTTATATATGAAGAGCAGTGAAATATGCAACTTCTGAATTATCTTTTTAAAAGTCCTTGTCCTTGATTTTTTGCGTCCATCTTCTTTTCCCTTCCACTTACTCTAATGGCAACTGCCTTGAACTTATATGGAATTCCTTTCATGAGGGTATCAGCCCCAGAAAACCTTGTGGAGAAAACCAGTACTGCTTGCTCTCCCAGCAGCCACCTGTGTAGCTCCATGTTGTTTCATGAAAAAGAATACATTTTTTTCTTCTTTGAGCCAATGTATTTTGGTATCACTTCATTAAAAATATTTAACCAATATTCTATAAAATACCAAAATTGAGTACCTGAAGTGGGGTATTTTATAATAATAAATTTAAAAGGCGTGATACATGCTAAATCATTGGCTGAAATACTTTATAAAAAACATTATAAGCAAAAAAAATTCAGTGACACTCAATTATACAGTGGTACAATATTTGGTGAAAATGCCACCTCTGATAATATTTATATGGCATCAATTTCTCTATCCTGTCTATACCTCCAGGGAAGTAGTTAGAATCAGATTGCTAATATAGTGATTACTGCTTGTTTCTTTAGCAGTTACTATAAGAGGGCATCAAAGAACAAGCAAGTTAGTTTGTATTTAGAGTTCAAAGTGTGTCTGTAGTTTATAACTATTGGATATTCTTTTTCTCCATTGTTTGTGGTCTAAACTGTCAGGTGGAGCATTAGGGTGGTTGAAAAACATTGCTCCTGTGTGCCAAACAGTGATGATTAAAGTACTCATTCTCAAAAACCTCCTGCTATATTTTTTTGGCTCAACTGTGGAAGCTAGCCCAGGCAAGAATCAAATTAAGTATTTGCTTTTTTACCTGAACTAGTCAGTTGAATTAAATAAAAGCTACAGTTTGAAATATAGTCTTATTTCCCTGTAAAGTAAATGCTTATTTTTTTTTTACCCATGATATGTTAGCTGTGGCTCTCTTCTATGTCCTCTCTCACACCCAAGATTTAAGCTGAAGAAATATTGCCATGTGTGTGTGTGGGGGGGGGTACATTGCCATTTCTGTGACAGAGGAAAAAAGAAATGGCAGAACCAGCTTCTTGGAAGTGACATTACATTTGTTTATATTTTACTGGCCAAAGCAAAGCAAGTAAGTGACTGAGTCTGAAATCACTCAGGTAATCAGGATCATCTCAAGTCGTTGATGTCATTGGGGTGAAAAATCCTCTTGGTATGAATCAGATGACTTCAAGGAACTTAGTTGTAAATCAAGAGAGAGAGGGTTAGATCTTCCACTGGTGTCAGAAAAAAAAAAACAGAGTTGACAAGTTTAATATCCATGACAAACAAAATGTTTAGTTGTGATTACTTTCTTGTGGCACTGACAGAAAACAAATACATCTATTAGGTTTTTGAGAGGATTTTGTTGTCCAAAATCAAAAAAGTTTGACTTGCAAAAACCTGTGGTGTTTTGATGTTGCTTGACACTTAAGTAGTTGAGTAACTCTTAGTCCCAAATATACACCAGCAAGAAGTATACAATTAGATCTTTGCTTCCTTGTTGAAGCACATTCTCTTCTGTGTCCACTTCATATATGGACAGAAAACATTTTGGAAAAGAAAAAATCTTCCAGAGGCCAAGACAGGGCTCCCACCATCAAATGGATAAAAAAATTTCTTTCAGGGAACAGAACCTTAATTTAACCAAGAAACATTTTATTTTGGAGCATGAATTCTTTGCAGTTCTTTTCCAACAGAATTTCATTATTGATAAAATAGGTGTTTAGAATTCTTTTCAGAATAAACACTTAATTGTATTTGACCATTGAATATTAGGCGTGATGGTGATAATATATAGCAAAGATTAGTTATCTGTTAGTTATAGGTCACTAATAGGGAAGAAGCCACATGGTACCTGTTGAAGTGGGTTGTCATCATCCAGAGATCCTAGACTTTGAACAAATTCCAGTAATTGAGTGGAACTTTCAATTTACTCTTGAGAAAGGAGATGTCTCTTGTATACTGGGAAGAAGACATACTTGCAACTCTGATATTTAGCTACGTATATAGTCTCTATATAAAAAGAAACTATATCTCAGGTTTCTTATTGCTAGATAAAGTCACTAAACCAGTTTCTAAGTTTGGGCAGTGAGGTGAGAGTGAAGGTGATGTGTGATGCTACTCTTAAACACATTTGTATTACAAAAGCTGTTTCTCTGTCATACTCTTTTACCCATTCACTTTCCTACCCATGAATTGTTGGTGAGCTAGGGACAAGAGAAGTGCCACAAGAAAAGCTATAAAGAGCCCACTGGATGACCTGGCATTGGAAGACCTTGCAGAGATGAGCTGTCTACCTCCCCTGAACCATTTGCATGCCCCTGTACTCTCTGTAAAGGTAAATTTACTATCTATCTATCTACTTATTTATTTATTTTTAGTCATTGTATTTTTGGTCTTGTTTTATAGCATTTTAGCCTATATTTTAATGAATACAGATGGAAGTGCTCTAAGTAATAAATACACATAGCAAGTTAGATTTGGAATTATTTTTATGTTTTTTTTCAGTTGAATTTTTTTATTTTTACTTTTCTTTTGGCGATGGGTGTTGGGGATATGCCAGGAATTGAATCCTTGACATTTGACCTCTGAGCCACATCCCCAGCCCTATTTTTATATTTTATTTAGAGACAGGGTCTCACTGAGTTGCTTAGTATATCACTTTTGCTGAGGCTGGCTTTGAACATGCAATCCTACTGCTTTATTCTCCTGAGATGCTGGGATTACAAGTGTGCATCACTATGCCTGGCAATGTATTAAGCATGATTAAAGATTGATATCCCAAATACATGAAGAGTTCCCTGAAACTTAATTATGTAAAAATATTAAAGTCCAGGGTTGGGGTCTTGACTCAGTGGTAGAGCACTCACCTTGCATGTGTGAGACCCTGGGTTAGATCATCTGCACCACATTAGAAAAAAATAAATAACTGAATTAAAGATATTGTGTCTGACTATAAATAAAAATTTAAAAGTTCAGTGCATAAGTGAGGAGAGTATTTTAGTAGTTAACAAGTAGTACAGTAAAGTGTGGGAATATTTCCATAATTTTTCCCATAACTGGGAAATCAAATAAATGCATTTTAAATCAACCTTGAGTTACCATTTCCATTCTCTCAAAGTACTTAAAATAATTCCATGTTCTTGAGAGTTTTAAAGGAAAGGAGCCCATTCATAGTTTTTTGTTTGTCATGCTTTATCTATTTTTAATCACTGCTTTTCTTTAAATATTTTGTGTGATTTCAGACTCTGGTACCTCATAAGTATTTACCCATTACCAACTGGTCTCCTGTCAGATCTTCACACTTTCAGAGCTGCAGTGAGAAGCTGGGAGCATTCCCCCCAACTCAGCACTGGTGAGCACCCTGCACTGTGGGCATTGGCATATGAGTCAGTCCTTGCCACTGGAAAGTGGGTCTTGAGGTTTGGGATGGTCAGATCTTCCAGTAGGTTGTGGCACCCATTAACTGTTAGATGACTGTTGTCCTAAATCATTGAATTTTGATGAATGTTTTAATGAACTACAGCATGTTGGTTGTTGAAATAACATGATTATTGGAGGTATGAGTTTGGCAAATTTTTGTAATTAGTACACAATGTTATTTTTACTGTAATTTTAACTGTACTTGAAAAGTAATATGCATAAAATGAGCTTCTTTTAACTTTTAAGACTATTGATATACTTCTCAAATTTACTGTTGTCTTTATGACAAAATATGTAATTTTAAAAAATCAACTGAGGTCTGGGGATATATCTCAGTTGGTATAGTGCTTGCCTCACATGCACAAAGTCTGTGTTCAATCCCCAGCACCACCATAAATAAATAAATAAATAAATAAATAAACAAACAAACAATCAACTGACAAACTTGACTTCTACCTCCTCCATCACAAAATTACTCTGGGTTTCCTGTACATTTATGTTTTCTAACATGTAGCAGTATGGGCCTCCATATTTTTGTGAACTTTTAAGGTTAATTGTGTTTATGTGAGTGGAATTAGGTCCTCAAGCATATTTGAAATTACACTGTATCTTAATGCATATAGCTTGAGATATTTTATTTTCTAAATAATTGTATCTTATGAGTACATAGAGCTTCATTTTTACTTTACAAATGTGTTCCCATTACCAGCAATAAACTCTATAGTTTCTAATGATGTCAAATATAATTGGTAATTGATTTCTTAAACATATTTTGAGTCTTGATCATCTTTCTGTGACCAATATAGAGAATTTCTGTAGACAAACTCTTGTTCATTAGGGAAGAGAGACAAATCCAGAGGCACTTTATATTGTTCCATAAGGGCCATGAGCATGTGATGAACAAAATGTAAAGGAAGGCAGGGGAGAGAAGTAGTTCTTTTTTTTTTCTTTTTTTACCAAAGGAGTCCAGTTATATGCAAGATTCTTCACTAGTGAACCCTTCAGCCGGACTTCAGAAAATGGACAAAAATTTTTGCCAGGAGGAATGGATAAAAAAAGCATGAACAGAAAGGCAGAGGTATAGAAGTAAAGGATATGTGGATAAGCCACTGAAAGATGTTAGGTATATAACATGATCAGGTTTGTTCTTTTGAAAGAAACTTGAGGACAATGTGGAGAATGATTATAACAAGAAGACAAAAGAAAAGTGATTCTTAAACTCTTATTTTTTTTTTGTTGTTGTTGAATGCTTTTCCATGTAACAGTTAAGTAAGCATCCCCATATTTTAGAATGCAACATAGGTAAAACAAACTGTATTATACACAGTTCTAGCCAGTCAACTTTGTGATCTTACTATAGCTGTACATAAGAGTGTCTCTTCTGATATTCTGAGCAAGAACCAGTGGACTAAAGAAGGAGATCAGCTAAGAGGCCATTGTGGTGTTCCTCTATATTTGGCTGTGTAGACTTGGTGTCAGAGTTGATGTATAGGGGTAGGGATAGAAGGAATTACAGACCAGTGTTTCTAAAATTTTTATGTGTATATTAATTGCCTGGGAATTAAAAGATAGGTTCTGATGCAGATGCAGAAGGGCAAGGCCTGAGATTTAGCATTGGATAGGTTCACAGTGATGTCAATACTCTTTGTCCATGTACTATGTTTAAATAGCTACAGTAAAATAACTTGACTGTGAAGCTCCAATGACTTTATGATGATGTCATCATTTGAAATTGGGAACACAAGATAAAAGAAAGGGGAGAATTCAAGGAATTTGTGTCTTTGTGGGACATTCAGGTAAAAAAATGTTATTGATAACTGGAAATTTGGATATTATGGATAAGGGGGAAAGTGAAACCTAGAGATAAAAAATTGTAAATAGCATTTTATACCTGGTAGTTAAGGGTGTGAGAATCAAGGAAATTACCTGCAAGAAAGAGATGAAATAAAATATTTTAAAATGTACTAATTTAAGAATTTAACTGAATCATAGAATTTTTAAAAACTTTTTTTTTGTTTTTAGTTGTAGACAGAAAAAATACCTATATTTATTTATTTTATGTGATGCTGAGAATCAAACCCAGTGCCTCATACATGCTAAGCAAGTGCTCTACACAGAGTTACAACCCCAGCCCCTATTTACTTTATTCCATTGACCAGCAATTGGGAAGAAATTAGAGAGCTTCCATTCTTGGGGTAAATTTAGGAATAAGATAGTTGCCTTTGGCATACAGCCTTCTTCTTTGGTAATGAACATAGATGAAGTTAAATATTTCCTAGATCACTTTAAGAATGCCTTGAAATATTCTTTCTTCTAAAACACTGTTCGTATGAATATACATATTAAACATCTTCAGTATGCCAGGCATTCTTTTCTAAGCTCTGGTATAAAAAATAGCAAATGAAATGAATCCAAGATACAGTGGCATTTATGAGGAGATGGACAAAAGTAATTATAATACAGTATGGTAAATGCTGTGATAGGGAAGTGAATGTAGGGTGATACTCTAGCACCTACATCAGGAGCACATGACTTAGTGGAAGACTTGGAATGACTTTCCTGAGGAAGTAGCATTTAAACTGAGACCAAAAGCCTGAGTGGAGGTGACCTAAAAAAGAGAAAAAGATGGACATGCAAGCAATGTCACAGAGGGGAGAAATCCCCATAGGTTGGTGGAGTTCAGTATATCTGACCCAGCGATATATAGGGTGAGATTGATAGGAGGTGATCTTGGAGAAGTAAAAAGAGTTTATACTAGGCAGTGACTCCTGGAACTTGGGATGAGGACAGAAAATGATGTAGAAAGATATACTGTTATTCTGCCTTGGTGTAGTTAAAATGGTAGTCTTATGCTTATGGTATGGGCTTCAAAACCTGTATTATAATTTAACTTTCAAAAAAAAATTTAACAATTTGGGAAGTGCTTGGATAAAAGCATAACTTTAGTGTTTTGGGGTATTGATGCTTAAATGTGCCTTTACTGGTATTTTTTAATGAGGCTACAGTGTTGATTTTCTCACTTTCTGATATAAATCAAATGTATCATTTCACACATGTAGTTGAATTTTATTTTCTGGACCAGATTTATAAACTATAAGAAAATAAATAAATAAATATTTATAAATTGTTTGGTTTTCAAAATGTTCCTAAAAGTTAAGGATTCCCTCTGTAAACTATATTATAAGATATCCTATATACCAGCAAAGTATAAAAAATGAAGTTTACATAATTATAATTAATAGAATGTAAAAGGTAGTAGAATGAAACAGACATTATCAGTGTATGTGTACATGTGACTACATGACCAATATGATTCTGCAACATGTGCACTCAGAAAAATGAGAAATTATATCCCATCTATGTATGATATATCAAAGTGCATAAATGCATTCTACTGTGATGTATAGCTAATTGAAACAAAAATAAATAAAAAAAATGAAATATAAATTTCGGGACTGTTCCAGAAAGTACATCAAAAAAAAAAAATCTATGCATAAGAATTCCAAAGTTAGATTATCTCTTCTCAAAAAAGTAAAGCATAATCTGTACTCCTTAAATATGGGCTATCTCTACACAGTGGAAAGGAGAAAAACAGAAGAGCCTTACTCTAGAACACCTCACCATCACTACCTTAGTCAGGTGACTAAAGTTAGCATCAAGAGTAATTATCTTTATAGTGTGAACACCCACAATAAGGTTCTGAGAAGAGTGCTTTACTTTTGTAGTCTTCCTCATCCACACATGTAACACCAGTCTAATCATGACAACAATGACAGAAACATTTCAACTGAGAGACATTCAGAACTTTCAACCTCATAAAACAAGATGTCCTAGATCAATTAGATTTGACATTAACAAATAACATCAATCATAATTTGCCCACTATTAGGGCTAGACAAGGTTTTAGGAAAGAAAAAAAGATTAGTAGAACAAGAACAAGGTATAGCAGCACCAATTCAAATAGATCAAGAAATAAATAAACATGGATTGGATTTTCAGAAGGGATCACTGAGACAATAAAAATTACTTGGAAATCAGAAAGACCAGTATGGTTTCCTCAGTGGCCCCTGACTAAAGAAAAGATACAAGAAGCCCATGATCTGGTCGAACAACAATTAGCGGAGGGACATATACAATTTCCATATCTCCAAATAATATTCCCATTTTTGTCATTAAAAAGAAATTTGGTAAATGGAGATTATTGCAAGATTTAAGAGCCATTAATAATGAGATGGTTATTATGGGACCTGCTCAATTGGGTGCCAAGCACCAATTGGCACCAGAATCACGAGCCACCACACAGCTTTGTAGGTTCAAACAGCAATTCTTTATTCCCCTCTCACACCGCCTCCACACAGGTCCAGGGGCAATTGCGTTCTGCCGTCTCCCGCACAATTCACCTACTCCACGAGGCTCTCTCCAAATCCCATTTTAATCTCACGAGAACTCAATGGGAACAAGCAGCAGGAACACCCTAATCCCAGCAATAATCTTCAACTTTCAACTTCCCTAAAACCCATTGTCTTAAACTGGCAATGCCTTAAACTCAAGGAGCCGGTTACTTCCTCAAACCTGATCAGCTCTAAACCCGGATCCGCCTTGGTCCTTGAGCAAGGTCACCTTATTAAAGCAGGCATGCAATGTCCCATCGAATGTCCTCTAAGCAGCATGGGGTACGCTTGGCAAGGAAATTTCGATGCGCCATTCCTACTTGGTAATGGCCCTCAGCAATTGGGGATTTCCCAATTGTCTGCTTTCCCCAAAACCTGGTATGTTTTAGCTATAGATATTAAAGATTTTTGTTTTTTCAATTCCAATTCATTCTAAGGATAGTCCAAGTTTTGCATTTACTATCCCTGCACTGAATCATGAAGGTCCTGATCAGAGATATAAATGGAAAGTACTACCACAAGGGATGGCTAACAGCCCAACTATGCATCAAATTTATGTTAACAAAGCAATCCAGCCACTTAGAAATCAAAATCCTAAACTACAAATATTTCACTATATGGATGATTTATTGTTAGCACACAAAGATAAAAACAGATTGCTAGAATGTTATGCCACTCTTACAAACTCATTAAAAATTATAATCTAGAGATAGCAATAGATAAAGTACAATTAAATTTTCCAATTAATTATTTAGGAGTTCTATGATCCTCAACCATGGTCCATCCCCCCAAAATTCAATACTAGTAGATCAACTCAAATCACTTAATGACTTTCAAAAGTTATTAGGAGACATAAATTGGGTAACGCCTTATCTAGGCATACCAACAGGAGAGTTGAAACCTTTATTTGATATCCTAAAAAATCCATCAGATCCAAATTCATATATACTAGATACCAGCCATTCAGCCCATAGTGTGGTGTGATTCATTGCCTTCATGCTGACTTGTTTGGCCAATGGCATAGGCACCGTGGGACTCACATAGCCATGTGCCCTCAGCAACTTTCACTCTTGTGGAAATTGTACTTCCCATCCTATAGAACAGCAGTGCCTTTGGGGACCTAACCAAAGGTCTTGAACACATTTAACACTTGATGGAGGTAATTGAGCTCATCCACAAGTACTGGTTCAATGTGTTTCTTCTAAGTCAGCCTCCATTTCTCACTGTATTAGTGAGATTTGTTTCCCATCAAACAGAGGAAGGACATTGCCCTTCTACCAGCACATGAGACACAAAAGACTCTCACTTTTCAAAAATCTTTAATAATGTAACAAATCTACGGGCTCTGACCTCTATGTAATTATCTTATGCTCTAGGTTAGTTCCCTTTACTACTACCTCTGGTAGCTGAAG